>NC_053400.1:17364045-17644045 GCF_016859285.1 Xiphias gladius
GGGTATCAGTGCTCACAGATGCCTTACTCTAAACACCTCAGCACCTTAGCCATGATGAATACACTATACTTCCATGTGGTCACTCTACACCTGCAATTTTCAGCTTGGTAGCCTTAAATCTGTGACTGATTAAAGCTGTCTTAAAGGAACAGTTTGCCTGTAATTAGGTGGATGACCAGTCTGTGATGGTGGAAAGTGAAATCCACAAATCTACAAATCCAATTATTCTGACCAGTTATTCAGACAATGTACCAAATTTCAGGCCTTTCCAGGCTCTGAATGGTAAACTCTTTGATCAGCACTGCAGCTTGGGAAGTTACCATGCTTGCGGCTTAAAATTCATATATATAAAAATAATGTACGTTCTACTGAAAGCAAGTTCTACTGCTTGTCAAATGTGTAGACACAATTGACACTGTGTGTACCAGTAAAATACACCATAACCAAACCATGGTCATGGTGTCGTTAGCAGATACACTTGACACTTACAGATGTTACTACAACAACACATATTACAGTTGCACATCACTGCCACAGAAAAAGCATTTGTTTACACCCAGTTGGATACTGTTATTTCATTCCAGTTGGTAATTTTTGTTTAATTTGGTTCATTTTTAGGAAAGTTTCAAGCCGTGTATAAACTATATGTAAAATGCAAGCATCAGAATCCGGCACCAACAATTGACAGTGGAATAAAAGAGACTTGATATCAATCAACATGGGTGGAAAGCTGGGGAGGAAAAGCTGTGAGTTGGCTCTGTCAGTTCCCAGTAACTCTGTCCAAGCAAACTGTTGGTGATTTATCTCTTATCAGGCAGAGAGGTCAAAAGACAAAAAGTGCAACAGCCAAGCCCTATGTAGTCTTTCCAACAACAACTGGTATCAGATAAGCCAGGGGTGGCATTTGTTAGGAAACTATGCTGCTTCAGTTGGCTGCAGAGTTGTAGAGGTCATTGGTTCATATCATGGCCATTTAAAGACACACATCTAGGAGTAACATATGGAGTAAGTATCAAAATTGGCAAATGGTTCCTTTAAGTAATACATAACAGGTTAAGCTGGGGAGCTACATAAAATATAGCTGAGTAAAACTATGTCTACACATGAAGGATGTCTTCAAGTCTTCCTGATTTTACTGAAGCCAGGTTTATCTTTTTATTGTGACAAAACTGATTTTGAGGGAATTTGTGTTATAAATTCATGGGTACCGTTAATTTTTTAAGAGTGCGTATTTATGGATTTTTTTTTTGTTTGTTTTATAATAAAATGCAGTGATTGACAAAAAAATATGGAAATGCTAATAAATGTGTAATATCAACACCGTGGTATGTGCCTGTGTGTAAATAAATCTTGGGCAGAGAAAATTACCATATACACCGATTAGCTAGGCCACAAAATTAAAACTACCCTACTAATATTCTGCAGATCCCCCTCGTGTCCCCAAAACGGCTCTGCCCCCATCAAGGTATGGATGCCACAAGACCTCTGAAGGTGTCCTGTGGTATCAGGCACCATGTGTTAGCATCAGATCCTTTGAGTCCTGAGTTGCAAGGTGGGGCCTCCATGAATCACACTTGTTTTTCCAGCACATCCCGCAGGTCCTCGATCACCTTGAATTTGGAGGCCAAGTGAAAACCTTGAACTCTCGCCAGTGTTCCTCAAACCATTCCTGAACAATCTGCAGTGAGGCAGGGCACATTATTCTTGGTGAAAGAGGCTGCTGCCATCAGGGAATATTGTTGCTATGAAGAGGCGTACTTGGTCTGCAACAGCGTTTAGGTAGGTGGTACGTGTCAGAGTAACATCCACTTGAATGCCAGGATCCAAGGTTTCCCAGCAGAACATTGCCCAGAGCATCACACTGCCTCTGCTAGCTTGCCTTCTTCCCATAGCTATCTCTTCCCCAAGTAAATGATACACAAGCACCCATCCGTCCAAATTGATGTAAAAGAAAATGTGGTTCTTCCGTACATCAGCTGTTTGTCCCATGAAGCAAATCCCTGATTGGTTTTTCTTGAATTTCAGTCTTTGTTAGAGATTTGTGAGGTTTTTGGGTATTACTCAGCAGATCACCTGGTAATGCTGCTTTACAGCACAAGCCTCTGGCTGTGCCGCACCATGCAAATAAACAGTGTCTTTATTCTTTTACCAATAAAGAATAATAGCCAAAGATGTAAAAATGTGTGCCTACACATTGTGAGTTTAATATATATTTGAACTGTACCAGAAAGTAGTATGTTTGCGAAACACAGAAATGAGGAGTTGTTTGTAGTCACATTACAGGGGAAAGTCTTTTTTTGAATGGCTTGATGGTCTAACCATGTCTTATTATCTGAAACATACATACATTATAAGAATTAGTTCTTCTTTGATTTTTTTTGTTGTTTGTCGTCATTGGAACTGATTTCTGTGATGAGGCCAGTGGGGTTGCATTAGCTCCAGTCATAGTGTAGCCCCTGCTTTTGGCTTCTAAATTGCAATTACTGTACCTTGAATTGAAAATTGAAAAAACTGACTGAAACGATTATTCAGTTGTGAAAATAGTTGGATTACTTTTCTGCTGCTTGACTAATCAATTAATTGACTAATCGTTTCAGCGTAATGAGTCCCAATAGAGTATTACAGGAATTTTTTGGTATTATGGTGGATATTCAGTAGGAGTAAATGAGGAGGGTTCTGTCAAAACAATAAAGCTTTCTTTATTAGTAATAGCATAACATCTAGCCCATGGGCCTAGACGACCTTGAAGATGGTGGATTTTAAAAGAACGAGGCTTTGTCAGTACTTAGTCCACTGTAATTCCCCTTTTGATCCTGATATCAGCTACTATTCACCGCACTGAGTTTTACCAATTATCCTCCCACCTTCGTATTTCAGATTCCTCTGAAAACAGACAAAGCAGTCTCCCAGAGGACTTGGTCAATGACGAATCAGCGTTCTTCACCATCCCACATACAGAACGCTTCTCTACCTGCACAGTCACTTTTTGAGCTTTTTCTCACGAGTGCTGCGGGGGCGTGGAAGGGACGCGTTACCTTGCTGTGGGGCGCAGAAATCCCCCACAGCACAAGGTAACTTGTGACTCGTCGGGTTTATTCAGTGCTCCACGTCTCCGCGGCGTGGGCAGCCACTTCAAAACTATCGCTTGTGTCAGGCCATTTCTTGTAAATGCGCACAGTTAGGAGAACAACACTTCCGCAATAGGCCGGCCTACCGAGGCTTCAACGCACTCATTGGTCGGGGCGAGGCAGCGGCGTCAAATCATCTCCCGGCTACTTCATTCATAACACGGAGCACAATAAACTTGATGGGCATGTGCTGGGGACAGCTCACTTCATTAAATCTTACAGTGAGGATTCTATCAACATCTCAGGATAACACACACTCAGGGCCAAGGGCGCAACTCTTTATCAAGCTGTAAGTGCTTTTATTTTTGATTTCCGTTCTAATGGGTGAAAGTTGTAGAATACAATTTAAAGATTTGACCTTCTTTAAAGATGAATCATTATACTATCTTAAAAAAAAGACCTTATAGGTAAATAGAAATATTTTGTCTACGTTATGAATTATATCCTCCTCGTTTAGGTACGAGTAAACCAATCCAAAAACGAGTTCTCTCCATCAAGATGTCAAACTCGGGAGGTCGGAGACTGAAGCAGTGGCTGATGGAGCAGATCCAGAGTTGTCAGTACTCCGGACTGCAGTGGGAGGATGAAAGCCGCACCATGTTCCGGATTCCGTGGAAGCACGCAGGCAAACAGGATTACAACCAAGAAGTTGATGCATCCATTTTTAAGGTTTGCCAGCTTTCCCGTGTAGTCCCATGGAAAGAATACCTCAGATTATTGTAGATGGACTTTTGGTTTTGCGCTGCCTTTTAAAACTGCACGTAAAAACAAAACACGGTCATTCATCGCGGTGGATTTGTCTAGCGCTTCTTCAAGTCTGCTTCTTTTAGAGCCTAGTGGAAATGATCGTGTTGTCATTGTTTTGACTTATTTTTAGCATAAGAAATGTTGAACTTGAACGGAATTGAATAAATTTAGCCTACTTAATTTTTTGACAGTAATAAAGCTATGGCCTAGTAAAGCTTCAGTGTTATTTTCACACAAAAACTGTAAATGCTAAATTTCCAGCATACATTTTGACACAATGCAAAATACGTTTATTGTAAATGTGATTTTCTCGCTTTCTTTTTTTCTTTCTTAAGGACAGCTGAAAAAACGGACCGGTTTCATGTTTACTTTTGGAGTGTCTAGACTTACAGTATTTTACAATGCCATCCTTAATATTTGGTTTTCCCCTCCCCAGGCCTGGGCTGTGTTTAAAGGGAAGTTTAAGGAGGGGGACAAGGCTGAGCCTGCAACATGGAAGACCAGACTCCGCTGTGCCCTCAATAAAAGTCCTGACTTTGAGGAGGTGACAGAAAGGTCGCAGCTGGACATCTCTGAGCCCTATAAAGTTTACCGCATTGTACCCGAGGAAGAGCAGAAGCGTGAGTTTGTGTTATTTTGTTTTTCTGTGTTCATTTTCGATTCAAATCCAAATCGTGTCTCTATTATAGTCTTCTTTGACATTTGAACAACTGATGTCTTAAAGGCCAGCACTGTAAATGTGTAAATTATCATTAGAATTGCCAGGGCAATGTATGTTGCAGAATAAAATTCCTGCATTCCCTAAGTAATAACTATGAATCACGTAAGACAGTGAAGCAGGTAAATGTATCTTGAAAATAATCATAATGCACTATTCTTTCACCCACAGATGGCAAAAGCTCAGTGATGGCCATGGCAGCTACCACTAGCTCCGGTGATATCAAGGACTGCAGCCCTGCAGAAATGGAAGAGCTAATTAAAGAGGTCAGACTACTTCTCACTTTAAACCATTAACCTTATGTCTCACCTCTCTCCCGCTGTCCTCTGTCACATCTGTTTCGAGCTGCACTTTGGCTTTTTTGCCACTCAGCTTTTGTGTTACATTTTCTTTCAGACCACACTCAGCTGTCTCCCTCAAAACGTGGTGCACAACGCATGCACACCCTCCCACTTGATCTTCATGGATATGAGGTGTACTAAGATGCTTTGTTGACAACAACCTATTGTGTTGTTGTATTTTGCAGGAAGAAGGCTGTAGCATCCAGGCTAGTCCAGAGTATTGGTCCCAGGGCAGCATCAATGGTAAGATACTTCGATAAACTTAGCCACTCACAGTTCCGTCAGTATTGTTGCTTTGTGTCTGTCAAGGCATCTCTGCCTTTTGTCCCATCTCTCAAGTAAGACTCTTAGTTCCGTCTTTGTGAGATATGAGCTTTAATGCCTTTGAAAATAACCACAGTAGAGAGCTCAGTGAGAACTGTGGGTGCTACAAAAAGGTTATTTGCTTGTCTGTTGAATTCTGCAATGGAAGAATTGACTAATATCCTGTTGAGCTTTGCTGACTAAGGTGATTACTTCTTTGGGAGACTGTGCTAGAGGAATGGTATTTCTGATGATGCGGCAAAATAATGACACGACACTGTGTTCGTGTCCACTGTGTTAAAAAGGGCCTTAACTCATCTCTTCCTCTTGTAATTCACAGCTTTCCCTCTGCATCAGGAACCTTTGCCATCAGGCACTGTCAGCTCAGGTATTTATTAATGCTATCTATAAAAGTGTCATAATAACATCAGATCTATAGTTAAGCATTGATGGTAATAAGGAAACAAATGGACTACAACATACAGGGTACATCATTATTTTTGTAACCTATGCACTTATTCTTTTACATATTTTCCTCTCCAGCTTTCTCCCAAATGATGATCAGTTTCTACTATGGAGGAAAGATGATGCAGAACACACTGGTAACTCATCCTGAAGGCTGCAGGATTTCCCCACAACAGCACCTGGGTCGTGGCGCCCTCTATAGTTCGGATAGCATGCAGAGTGTTCATTTCCCCCCTGCTGAGCTCATTGAGTACGACCGCCAGCGCCATTTTACACGCAAGCTCCTGGGCCACCTTGAGAGAGGTGTACTGCTCCGTGCCAACCAAGAGGGCATCTTCATCAAAAGGCTGTGCCAGAGCCGTGTCTTCTGGAGCGGGCTGGCAGAAGTGGGCTCACAATACAGCCCCATGCCTTGTAAACTTGACAGGGATGTTGTAGTCAAGATTTTTGACACAGGAAGGTTTCTTCAAGGTAAGCCTTTATGTTTATTCAAGTATTTGAAAGCACAAAAGAGTCAAAATCAATGCAAAACACAAACATTTCTTATCGGGGCTTAAAGCGAGCAAAATGATGATGCAGGATTGATAATTGCAATGATTGTCTAAACAGCTTTTCACATACTTTTTATGTTGCAGCCCTACAGCTGTACCAGGAAGGTCAGTTTCCTGCTCCTGATCCGACAGTGACTCTGTGTTTTGGAGAGGAGCTCCATGATCTCAGCAGTGCCAAAAGCAAACTGGTCATTGTGCAGGTAAGACCAGTCAGGTCATAAGACATGTCTCACTCAAACAGTTGACAGTTGAGCTGCATAATTATCAGTTTTTTTCAACCTAGAACTTGGAGTCTTGACATCTTCCCAAGACAGAAAAAGACTAATCGTTACAAAATGCTGTATGTTGACAATTAAAAACGGAGCTTTCTGTCTCCTCTCCCTATGTCAGATCACTGTGGTGAACTGCCAGCACCTGCTGGAGGCAGTGAACATGCGCCGTTCCCAACCTTACTGCAACAACCCTAGCCTGGACATGTCTGACGATGTGGCCACTGACCAGATGGCCCGCATCTACCAGGACTTGTGCAGCTACAGTGGACCCCAGAGGCCAGCATGCTACAGGGACAACATGCCTATCACTGCCTGACCAGTGAGCAGCAATATACCGGACCATAGCTCTCTAGCATGTACTAGACAAAATGTACAACATATTAGGGACATTCCTTATTTTCCTGACATACACTGACAAGGTGCATTCACATAAAAGCCACTATCACAATTGGTTTTGACTTTTTAAATTTATAGCAGTCACAGTGGAGACATATAGATAAGGAAGAGCAAGTATTTTACTGTAAGACTTTTAAGCTGCAGCTCAATATTTGGAAGTCCCTAATATTTGTATATAAGTAATGTTTATTTTTGTATACATACAGGGCTAACACAAACTCTGTGTCTAACCTCTGCTTTGTTATTACAAGAGATTGTGGAAAAAGTGGCCTTTTATTTTCAGATATTACACACAACTCGAGTGTTGGAAAGTCTTAATAACAGATTAATTCTGGTAGCTTTATCAACAAACACATCTTTTATATCTTTAAACATTTTTACTCAAAGCCTCATTATAATATGACAACAGTTTGATATACGCAGGCAATTCAGTTCTCACAGCTGCTTTTTATTTCAACATGCGTAATCTTCTATGTTGGTGTTTTTGCAGTTGAGTCGCTTACCTTATGTGACGACCGTTTGAAAGAACAGAACAAACGGACATTTTGTCAGATATTTTCTTATTTTTTACAGTAAATAATAAATCTTTACATGAGTTGATAAAAACTGCATTGAAGTTTATATGTAATGCGGCATTATATTACAGATAGGTTTTACTATCAGACTGTTTTACTAGATCAGTATTTCATATTTTTTTATAGGCTGCATTTCTAATAAAACTAAGTTTTTACAGAAATATGCATGTTCTTGTCTTAATAAAATCATATATTTGTATTATTTAATTTTGATTGTTTAATTATTATTCAATTGCTGTTGACAATTTCCTAAAGCATACCATAGCCTTTTTGGATATTTGGCTCTCCAGGCAGTCGTCTTAATCATTTAATTTATCTATACAGTATTTAAATCAGTGTATAGAACTACAAACTTGGCTCTGCACTTATACTGTAACAGCATAACTACGATTCCTCATGCAAGTCCCTGCAACTTGATTGTAAAACTGTACTGAAATGAACACAAACCATTGGTGCATGTTAGCTGGGAAATAACAACATTTAAAAAACAAGTAATTCTGCTCAGTGTATATAGCATTTTTTGTCTGCTTGTTTCAGTGCTTGAGTGACTTTATACCATGCTTGATGAATGAAACGTTCAAATCTACAATACTATTTTAATGCCTGCACCATTAAATCAAATAGAAATTTGTAAATGCCTTATGCATAATTTCATCAACATTTCCCCATAATTTAGTCAATTTTTTTATTGATATGTATTTAGGATCTTGATGAGAATTTTAAATATAACTCTTGTGGTTTGCACAACGCTTGGCTGCACAAAATAGAAGAGGTTAAAGCAAATTTCACATAAATCTGAGTTCTGCAGACATAAAAAAAATATAATATGAATATACAATTTCATATTGTCTTGGACAATGAGGAATTACTAAAGACTTAACTGAAAATATGAGTTGTAAAAAAGACCAGGAAAGTCTTAAAAAGGTACTGAGTGGTTTTGTCACTTCAGTGATAAAAACACAGTTCTTCACAGTCTACAGGGAACTCATCCACTACTCAGACTGTCATTTACTATGAATAAATAGTGTTTATTATTCTGGCTTAGGCATGATGAAACTAAAACACTGTATGAAACTAAAAGAAGGATCTAGGCTACCTAGGACAGGGAAACTCTCAGACAAGCCCTTTACCATGTTACTGATGAGTAACAGAGTAAGGACAAGAAGAGAGGTGACCAGCTGGACCCAAATGATTAAATGAGTCAGAATGAAACAATGACATTTCTTCTTCTTTATCATCGACTGTGTCTTATAAAGTTGGCCATTATAAACCAGCGGGCAGATGACAGTATGATCTCACATGTGAAACTGGGTACATGGTGGCAATACTGGCAAGGAAGTGCGTACAACATGTTTAGAATTAAGCATTTAAGCATTTGTAGACGTGTACACACAAACACACACACACACACACAAACACAAACTTACTTCTGTCTTTGTGAGGACACTCATAACATACCCTTACCCTAACCTCAGTCATCACAACTAAATGTCCTAACCCTAACCCTAACCTAAACCTGATTCTAATCTGAACCCTAAAACCAAGTCTTAACCCTCTAACAGCCTTTTGAAGTTGTGAGGACCTGCCAAAATGCCATTAGTCTGTAAGATCTGGAACTCGCAAAGTATACACACACACACACACACACGCACACACAGAGAGAAAAACAAACAAACAAACATAAAGAAGCATTTTCAGTTCCCCAATACAAAAGACATGGACAAGACGTTTATAATGGCCTTTGTAAATGCTGCCACACATACACACATACTGTACATATAGCATCACTGTAAGTTGAACTCCAAACTGAAAGCAAGTCTGGCTCTTACTAAAATTTGCCCGAATGCTTAAAGGTTGAATAAAATGTATATGAACAAAGAAAAAGAAAATAGTGGCAAAATAAATGCAAAAATTGCATACAAACACAAAATAAACATGACGTACCAAATACACTATAAGTTCCCTTAAATAAAAATAATACCTCTAGTAGCCCTATACAATGAATTAGTTGTATATAAACAGAATTTTTAGGATACAGGGTTGGGCAGCTCAGTCAATTCATTTTTTTATTTTTTCAATAATGAAAAAAAAAATTTGCTTTAATGACTCATACAAAGACTTATCACATAGTGAGAGAAGTCATGTGCTCTTCATATGACATATCTGGATAAAACCTTTCACTCAAATTAGAATATTTGTTGAATGGTTCACTGATAAAACCACAGGTGGAATATTGTGTCCCTGTGTGTGGGGGCTATCTGCGTGTACTTGTGTGTGTGTGGTTATCTATAAGGGGGAGTTCTGTCTAAGTTCCACAGAACAGGAACTTACTTCAAAAACTGTCACAGGAAACTGCGTCTGTCAACCCCCCCAACCCCCCATCCCCCCCCCTCGCATCATTTAGCATATCTGACACTGGATTAACACAATGTATTTATGATACACATACAGTATATTCCATGTAATCAGGTATATAACTTACAGGCTTGTACAATATCTGGGTTTGGGTTAGTTTGAATAAAAAATATCGAAATTCCTGGAACCCTGGAGTGAGGATTGTTTTAGAGGCAGATGAAAGATTGGGATTGTTTTCGGCATAACTGAATTTATTCAATAAGATTCTCTCCAAATTTTAGCAGGGAATGAACAGTTGGATATTATTTTAACATGAAATTGAATTAAAGCTCTTTGATTTATTTTTTTGTTTTGTTGAGTTTTTGATTTAGTTTTATTCTTTGTTGTACTCTTAAAATTCTGTGGTAGCCTAATCATTTACTTTTGTGTTTTGAAAAGTGCTGTGTGTTATTACCGTGTCAGTTCTAAAGTATATTTTGGGAAATATGCTTATTTGCTTTCTTGCAGAGAGTTAGATGAAAAGATCAGTGCAGTTCCCATGCCAATATCCTAAATATGATGCTACAGCCAGCAGCTAGTTAGCTTAGCTTAGCCCAAATCCTGGAAACAGGGGGAAACGGTTTGGCCTGGCTCTGGCCAAAGGTGACTACCCGCTGTACCAGCACGTCTTAACTGAATTGTTGGTTTTACACTTTTGTACAGATTTCACAAATTAAATAAAAACATGTTAAGTAGTGAGCCTTGGATGTAGTGGTAGTTGGCTTGTGTCTTAGGTTCCTGTAAATGTGTGTGATATGTATGACAAATGTTTTTACCAGTGTTTTACCATCTTATCAGATAGAAGGTATGTTCCGGACACCACAGGGAGTCCGAGCTGTAAACTTCAAGGAAAGGTCTGTTGATGTTCCATATTTTTCTTATTGTGAACAAATCCTATGAAAACATCAAAACCAACAATGAACTGTTCCTATTAACAAGTATTGCCGGTGTAAGCGAAGCCTAAAATGTCTTATTTCTCTATGCCATGAAGCTCAGTTTGTTGTCCAAAAACTTTTAAAAACACATTAATGAGGCACACTGCTGCTGTTCCTTCGTTTGGAGAACATGGGTGCTGTAGTTTATTTTGAGTGAGTCCCTCATTCAATGTCCTACTGCTGTATATACTCATTAGCAAACCAAATCCTCAGTAGAAAATAGTCCCCAACAGATGTACTATTTACTCCTGTTTGAGTAATGTTTGCTAAAAACTACAGTGCACAGATATTTTAGTAAATGATTTAACCTTTTTCTTTAAAAATGTAAGTGTTTTTTAAATGTTCGTTTTTAAAGACTGAAGTCTCAAGAAGGTACGCATGGGCTTGGTGCTGAGAGCCACAGACAGGGTGGGGAAGCCAGAAATTATTTAGAGATGGACTAACATATTATTGCTTTTGGCCTTTTTGCACCTGTTTTTGACAGTAACAAAAATATAGAATAACAACATCATATAACAACATATCTTTTGCAGCCAACCCTATGGTAACTCAAAACTCACCATAGGGTCTTCTGTGGAACTATTTCCATTTTGGGAGACTATAAACTTCTACCCTGCGCTATTATAACAGGAAATATTTTAATTTCTACTCCACATTATACACCTGACACCTCTAGATGTAATCTTTAGAGTTCAGGGTTTTACATGAAAGACATTGGATGAGCTCATATTTTCAGCAAGCCAGCAAAATATGATGTAGTTAGACCAGGAGATTAAAATGCTGTACTTCTTGAACTTTAAACCAATGATCTCTCGTCATGATATGTTTTTCTCATGGACAATCATGAGGTGTAAAGTTAAACATTTCTGAGATGAGACAATAAAAGCTCTACAGACCCGGAATGCTGGTTGAGGAGCAGTACTTCTACTTCTGATACTGAGTTTCTTGGAAATGCTCCTATAGTTTTACTAAAGTTGAATTTTTAAAGTAGCACTTTTAAACAAAGAAGTGTATTGTGCTATTGACACTTTTACTTAAGTACAGGATTTGATATCTTTCCCTCCTCTCCCAGGGAGTATAACAGTAGGAGAAGGAGGCACATGCTTGTGTGCATTTCTGCTAACAAAGTCTCTTTTCTGCTCACATTTTCAATGTCTGCAATGTGGTTCTCTTTGTATTGCAACATCTCTTTGTGGCGTCTGAGGCTTCCCACAATAAACCATTAGAGACAAGTGACAAACAGAACTGATTTTGCCAACATACGTAACCATGGCCATCTGCTCCATAGCATTACAATCTACGATGTTCTACAACAGCCACTTAAAGGAAGCAGCATGTATTTCGTGAAAACCATTGCTTCAAGGAAATTTAGCAATAGAGGAATAACAGCAAATTCAAAGATTTTCCTGATAGATTTAAAGGAATTACTTTGTCTTTTTTTCTTGTTTCCTGATTTGTCTGTATTGCTGACTCCTCAGTCCTTTTGGCTGTATGCTCAGCACTGACCTTTCATTTGTGCTGTTGTTGTTTTCCACTGCATGTATCAGGGTGAATTTAACATGAACCAAGTTATAATAAAAAATATCTATATTTAATATAACACACACAGACACACACACACATACACACATGTATATAAAGTATGTTCATATATGAAGCATTTTGTAACTCTAAAAAAAGTTTTTTCCATTCGATGACTGTAATTATAGGACTCATCAATGTAATTCCAGGTGATTGAGACAAAATATATGCAAACAATGCTCTGGTAGGACTTTGTGATTTACCCTGAGCAGGTCGTGTTATGCAAGTGGTGGTGTTGAAGGCGTTGGTGTGTCTCTGGGGACAGTGCTGGTTTAGAATAAGTGTGGGTGAGATTAGAATAGGCATCCAGAGAGGAACTGGGGAGAGCACTGAGGACGCTGTCAGTGGAGACACAGGTGGACGGGGAGCCCACATCCTGGGACGCAGGGAGAAAGCCACCTAACCACACATGTTGTGTACACACATGCACACACACAATGTTAGCCACTGATCAAGGATCATATCCTCTAATCAGTATCAGTTCATGTCCTTCAAACCAAAAGTCCCTGTGGCTTTTGCACCTATGGAGGTCTTCTTCAGGGTCAACTGTTAATTTTATCAGATGGAGAGCTGTAAAAACTGTCAAAAATTAATGTACGAGTACTTTAAATCTTAAATCAACATCTATCTTGGAGACAACAAGACAGGTTTAAAGAAATGCACAAAAATGGGAAATCGTGTGATGTGGCTGGAAAGATTTGGCAGGATGTAAAAGTGAAGAGAAGGAAGTTTGCTGATTTACGGGAAAGTCATTTATTGTAATCTGCCTTCAAAATATAATAATATCAATATCAATCTGCCTTTTCCCCAGTGCACATAGTCTTAAGGTTTTAAACATTTGATAGACAAGTGTTCAGGGCGTCAAAAGTACAGTAAAATAAAAGCACAATGGTTATATTGCTCATTTGAGTGACTTACATATGACTAATCTCATAGGGATTCATGTCAACAGCTAACATTTATCATTTTAATAAAAATCATAAAATAAATGTCGGTCCAATCAGAGAACAGGAAAAGTAATGACATAGGAATAAACTACAACTAAACTCTGTTAGTATACAAAGTCTTAAGCAACCACAGGCCTGGATTTAAAGTTACTTTAAAAACAGGAGAATGGCTACATCGTATCTAAATCAGTGGTAGAAGGCACAGCTGAGAATTGCATCAGTCTGTGTCCTGGTTGCTGCACTCTTTGACTAGAGTGATCCCTGACCGCCTGATCTGTCTCTGGACAGGAAATACAGGAAGGAGCCCAGGAAGATGATCCAGCACACAACTTCTCCCCTGAAAAGAGGAACAGTGGACATACAGGCCTGCCGTGGAGAAGATTTAGACAATTAAAACCATTTGTAGACTTTGGTTTATGGGAGTGTAACATGAATGGGAGGGAATCCACCCAGTTGTGGTGAGAATAGCATTAAATGTTTGGAAATATTCTTTCAGTGCCTTGAATGTTTTAGATCAGAGGAAACACACAGCTTACCGTTTTTTTTTTTTCTGCTTAACACATATTTCTCTGTACGGAGTTCACTTTTTCAAAACTATTTATAAAGTCAGCACAACGGCACAACTCTATGTATTTATGGTTCATTTTTGCACCTTTACATTATGTTGTAAAAGCTGTTGAATTTATATTTATTATTTATTTATAAATATATTATATTTATTTATACCAAAATTAACCAAAAATTACTGTAATTTATGCTGTAATTTTCTAGGTTCTGCTACATCTATATCTAAAAAGGTGAGGAAAGGGGAATAGTCAGGCTGAACATTTTTTTAACTGTATGGGACAATGTGGTGTTTCACTGTTCTCTCCCAGTTGCAGAGTGGTTTACAGCTCATTCCAGGATGCTGTCACTTTTCCTTCCACCTTGCTCTCCATGCCTCGGCCCCACAGAGGACTTATTTTCCTCCCGAAGGTGTAAAGGTTATGATCACCAGCCACGTGATCAGAATGATCAGATGTCCCCCTTCGACCCAATGAATGCTGGATGTCTGGAAATATCTTCAGAAGATTACCACGATGGATCAGGCTGCAAAGAGATTCTTTCTCAGGTGTATTGTAAGAGAGACCATAGGGTGTGATTTGGATGAGAACTTGTGGCCATATGCAGAAGTCAAGGTTTTCCAGCACTGCCATATATCAATAGCTGTAGCTTTTCTATGCATGTACTATATGTACTGTGATTATGTATAGTTTTGCTAAGCATTTATTGAATTACTTTAGTTTCATTTTGGGCACTTGGAACTACTGCAGCACACTGCAACATTTTTGATTCAGTTCTCTGACGTACAGCAAGGTAGCACAGTCCATGCAATAAGGAAATGTCCTTCTTTCTGTAGTAATAAATTCTCGGTTTATGGCAACTACAGTGTGTGTAAGTGTGTGAGATGAACTGTTGTGCTGCGCTGCAAAATGGTAAAAGAACTGCGTGAAGAGTTTTGCAAAAGTGAACTCAGTACAGAGAAATGTGAGTTACGTAACTGTAAAAACTGTTAATGCAACCCCATATTTTGAATGCGAGAATTTACAGGGTGGATATTTCGCAGACAGACCCTTAGAGATGGTTTAGATGGTTTAACTGAGACATGAAAAACCTAGGGTGCAGTGTGTAGGCTTGTTGTTGTTTATAACTAACATCCATGCATGGTGCACTATTGTTTCATATTCAAGTAAAACAAAACTTATATGAAGAAAAAGGAGGTGATGGATGTTGAGGTGGAGGGGAAGACCAGGGTGGGGTGACAGTCCCTGGGGAACCAATGCCAGGGGAGCATGAGAGCTATATTGACAGCTCACAGCTTAGTGCTCACTGTGTGTGTGTGTGTGTGTGTGTGTGTGTGTGTGTGTGTGTACATGCAAAGCACTGAAGTGACGGGATGTGGGTACCCAGAGAGGTGATAGTTATGAGGCAACACACAGATATCTGAGAAACACAATTACTGCTGTCTCAACAGAAATTGGAAATTGAAATATTTAAGGGGAAAATCCTCACCAGTTACTAAAAAATACTTGTGCTTCCTGACAACATTACTTATGTTTTAGGATGCTGTTTGTTGCACACAAAAAGGCTACCAATAGCACTGTTTGTGACAAAACATTTAGAAAACATAATTATTTTGTACACTTCCTTAATAATCTGTTTTTGTTTGTATTTTTGCATGATTTTTGGTTGATTACATGTTACTCTATTATTGATTGGAACAAAATGTGGTTTGAAACCTTGTTTCCAACTATACCGTTAAACCAACTGTATAGGTCACATTTATTACACAACCTCTTTCTGAGTAAGAAGCCACACACTGGCCAGACAACAGGTGCTGCTGGGATGGAGATTATTTAAAGTTGCTCTAAAATGGTTCCAGTACAGTTGAATTAGCATGTGGGCCAAGCTGTCTATCAACCACATGCCTTAGTAGAAAGTACAGTGACAGTACATACTTCCCCCTTTGAAATACCAGAATCAAAACATTACCATCCCATGACTGAGGTGGAATTACCTATTAACGCAGTACTAATATAATTGGCGCAGTGAATCTGTTTAGTTGATTTCAGACTAATTTGGAAAGTATGGTAGACCTGCTGTGTCACTGTGGATTTATAGGTTGTATGATTATGAACGACAAGATGATGATGATTAAGCATGATTAATAAAAATGTATACAGAAAGTATAAAATTAGGATTGTAGGAGGGGAACTTAAAACTCAATCTAGCAGACTGGAGAAATTGTGAACAATTTGCATGTTTAAAAGCAGCAACGCGATGAGGGGGTCAAATGTATTTTTGGTACAAGATTTGCATGTTTTCTGTGCTCCGCTGTGCCTGATCAAAGGACAGAAAAGGTAGCAGTCCTGACGACCACTCAAGCAGATCCTGTATGGCTAGTTAACCATGATGGTTTGCACAGTTTACAGCTCACATCAATAGAGAGCGCACGGGGGAAAATCCTACTTATGAAACTTGGGGCAAAAAGCAAGGCACATGTCATAAGAGTGCTCAAAAGCATGAGAAGGAAATAGTGAACCTTATGAAAAAGAGGAAATGGCTTATTGATGTTAGATGAGCTATTGCCAACATAATATTGTGTGTGTAATATTATGTCTAAATTTCTTTTTTATTGTGTTTTTGCTCTAAGTTTTTGTAGCACTGACTGAAAGGCAAGTAACTTGGACAATACTATCTAAGCTAGTACAGCTTTGTATTGCCATCTAGTGGCAGCATAAAGCCAAAGATTATTCACCCACTTCATTACAATTTATTGCATACATGTTGGTTAAAGTTTATAGTAAAGCCGTGATATATATATTTTAAACCACATGTAAGCACACAAAAGCCTTAATTCAGTTTTAAGAACTGCTTAACTATTTGTCATTATGTTTAGTAGGGTTTTTTTCTTTTTCAGATCTCACTGTTGGACGTCCTCATTACAATTATAATGTGAACACGTTGAACACTTTTAGGTTGTATATTATTAAAGCTGTAACTATTTCAGTTTTGTTAAATATTCTCAAAGACTCACCATCAGCAGAATAATTTGTAAAATTTTGATGTCCAGTGTCTTAATAATGTGAATTGGGAAGGCATATGTTCATATACATATATATATATATATATATATATATATATATATATATAAATATATATATATATATATATATATATATATATATATATATATATATATATATAAAATTTTTTAAATGTTTTTTTTTTTTTTCCAAATGCTACCTTTGCACCTCTGATACCAAACAGTTCTTGCTCTACTTGGCAGTGCTGCTCATCGTGATGAACACTACAGTCAATTCCATTCCTTCATTTTCCAAGGCAATTCCATCAGGAAAAGCAGATCATATCTGTCTATAAGCTCTCTGGGCAAATTGTTTATTTGTTATTTCTGCTACATTTAAAACCAAGAGAGGTCCTGCACATGACGACCAAAATTATAGATATTTCCTTGGAACTGCCCTGCAGAATATGTTGCACACAAACTTTGTGTAGGGGTTAACTATGATAATAAATAAATGATAACATTTATACATGTAGCTCAGGAAAATGATACAATGAAAGAAAGTGCGGTGATTCTGCATTGTCTGTAACAAGCATATTTCTTACAGCTTCAGTGTGACTATTGTCAGAGAAGCGTATGTTGTGTTTACTCAGTGTTGCTTTTTCAACTTGAATACTGTCGTGTCCGTTGTTATTTCAACAATTACAGCCGAGCACAAAGGAAAAGCAAACAGGAAAAAATAGATAAGACAAGAGATTGTTGCTGTCAAAAGAGACTTAAGAGTCTCAATGGAGATTATTAAGGGAAAGTCACTGGGGAGATGCACACATTAACTAAGGCTGTGGTCTTGTGGAGGATACTGAAGTCTGAGCTTATCTGAAAACCAGTCATCACATAAAACCACTGTATACTGATACAGAAACTCATTAAGATTTAGTATTAAAGTTATTACATTTACACTTCTCAAGGGGTTTACTGAAAAATAGGCTTCTTCATCTGTGTTCCTAATAGGTTTTGCTGACATCTAACCCCAAAAATGCATGTTTAGAATTTTGGGAATGAAATATTTAAGTAGTTTTGATACCATGTTTTGAATGTTTGTTTTTTTTTTTTTAATTTTTATCACCCTGAGACTGCACTACATTTATTTAATGTGCTTTCCTGTCTTTTTCCATTTATTTTGACTGACGAGCCACACAAGCAGATGGTGGGCAAGCCCTGGACAGCTCATGAGATGTCTGGCATGAGTGTTTATGTGGATTGTTTGGAAAGTCTTTATATTACTGAGTCACTCAAGGAATGACAGTCTCTCTCTCTCTCTTTCTCTCTCTCTCTCTCTCCTTTACTCTCTGTCACACACATTTCTAAGACCTTCCACTTGAGCTTAGCAATGATCTCTACCTCATCTACACCCAATTACTCACTGACCCTAATTGAATACTTGGCAGAGAGTGCGGGTGGTGATGGCGTGCACTGAGCTGAGGAGTCATCAGTCTTGGTCAATGGCCCCATTAGGTAGCCTGAGTGACCTATGATGTCATAGTAAGGACAAGGAAACTAATGGACAGTGTGTCTCATAACGAAGATGGTACTTACACTTTTTTTTTTTTTTATTGCACTGATTTCAGAGGTGAGCCCCGGCTCCAACTTGACCACATGTCCACTTCATAGCTGTGTGAGAAAAGTAGTTAAAGTTGTGTTTCAGTGTTATTTTGGGCGTGAAATTGAGATAGTTCCTTCAAAGTTTGGGGATGTGAGTACCTTTTGTGGTTTAAACAAGCAAGTTTACATGAGAGAGGGGCTTTTTTCTTGGCTCACATGGAAAGAGGTTTTCAGTTATATTTTGATGTTGCAAAACACTGCAAAGATACAGTGTAAACTTGCAGATCGAGATTGTGAAACTTACTTGACCTTGAACCCTAGAAAAGGGTTATAGCTGTGTCCATTCTGAGAGAACAGAAGCTACGGACCCTCATAAAGTTTACGAAATCATATAAAATTCAGAAAATGTATTGCATTCACATTTAACACTGGGTCACTGAGTGTATCATCCCGTCATCGCACCCTTTGTTGACAAAGAATGTGTCAGTAAATGTACTTGAGTTTGTAAGTACAGTGTATGTGATGAAGCATCAAAGAAAAAGAAAAGCTGTATTTTTGGTTGCACCATATATGGCATTAGTCCTCAGTGAAGTGCAATTCTGTAGAATTTGGTGATGGGACAGATGTGGCTCAAGATTTACTCCACCCCCCCTAAAGCGCAGCCTGGAGTCAGGAGAAAATGAGTGTGTAGCAGAAGAGAGGATCCGGTCTGCCTTGCGCCTCTCCCATGGGGTGAATTACGATTTCCCAAGTAAAACTGAACCCAAGGAAACAGCCTGAACGGTCATCCATCAGTGTGGTTTTCTGCATCCTCCTCAACAATGTGTTACCCCTGGGCGCAAAGAGGGTCAGAAGAGGGGTGACTTCCACTTTCATGCACATATCACAAACATACTCACGTACATCATGCTTACCGACACCACCATGCCCTGCAGTGAAGAGGCCGCAGAATAAACAATCTCTGGGAAAAAAAAAAAAAAAATCAGCTGAACGACTAATTTTTTTTAAATTGAAAAAACAAAAACTGTTTGCAACTCGTTATGTGACCCAACGCAGAGTAACGGCATCAACCAATTACTCTGCAGTCCTGCAGTTTTCATTTATCACATCTCTAGTTTTAAGTCTGTTTTTGCACTCTGTATTAGTGTGTTACTTCATACAGAGTTACAGTAAGTCAGCCTAATTTACAGTATAAACTATGCACTCATGCCTCATCCTGAGAAACAGACGCATTAATAATCTCTGATGCAAAAGCAAGTCATATGACCTGCTGGCACAAATTTTGATTCCTCATTCTAAAACCAGATTTCTTTCTATTCTGTCATCAGAATTAATTTAGTGCAATCTTAATCACAGTGTCTTCATTTTAATTACACTATACAGTATTAGGTAGCTATATTTTATTAGTTTTATTTTTTATTATTTTATTATTAGTATTATTTATTAAGTATCAGACAAAACAAATCTGAATGTTTCTATATTACACCCACAAATTAAGCCTGGTATAAGTAGAGAAACTGTACCAGGTACATAAATAGGTATTTATACATTTATATATGTGTGAGAGTTCATGTTCCATCACTGTTTTATGCAGAGGATTAAAACTGTACCTAAAACGAAATAAACCATAGCTCTAGACATAAAGAGAAAATAGCAAATACATAATCAATTGAATTCTCTGATTCTCTAATTCATTTTATGTGGGTTTTTTGATCATTCTCTCTTTTCATTTTTGTTTGTTGGGGTTTATTTCCACATTTTTGTGATGGCTCTTTCATTACAGTATTTTTTTTCCTTGAGGCAGCAATTACAGGTTTAAAGCAGACTATATTTCTCAAGTGCTGTCTATTCTTGCAATGTTTAATAAACTCTAAAATTCACTAAATTATAAGTTATAAAAGCTATTGCCAATGATTAAGTGGTCTATTTCAATTAACAAAAGACTCACCCAATGCATCATTGTGCTTACTGTTAGGAAGAAGGAAAAGATAGCGCCATTGCTGTGATTTTTAAGTGTAAATTAAAAATGCTCACAAACACAGGCGTGTGTTTGTTTTGACCCATGAGTACTCAGTCGTCATTACTACATTACTGAAAGGTCACACTGCTGGTGTGATCCCATCGCAACATGATCTGTAGTTTTATCTATTGCTTTAGAGTGTACGGGAATGATTGAAACTAGGATACAGTGATCCCTGACTTAAAACGAATGTGAGCCAGGGGCGTAAAGTGGGGGGCCAATGGCCCCTTCCCCACTTCCAACCCCCGACAACCTGCGCCCTTGCTTGGACCACATCCATCTTTGAACTCAGCCTTCATTTTGATCTCAACTACACACCTGTAAAGTTTGGTGTCTGCATCTTGCACGGTTGTGTCGCTATTGTGGTGACAAAATCTGTCTTGTTACAGTAGGTGTCTCCAGGAACACATTTTGCCATTTTCACACACACACACACACACACACACACACACACACACACACACACACACACACACACACACACACACACACACACACACACACACACACACACACACACACACACACAAGGTGAATGCAACACCAGCCCAGCTGTTAAATAGCGGCTGGTAAACAACACACAATGAAGCCTGGTTTTAATATATCCTGGACCCTATTAATGACCCCAGCACCACACTGAATTGACTGTCTATTGGTCTGATGGTCATTAAATTTGGCCTGGCAGTGATAAGGTTTATGGTGATCTGCAGACCATGTGGCAGTATGTGGAGGGATGGGATCTATCTGTATCTCTGTCTGGGGTCCTGACAGCTCTGGCTTTAGTCTGCACCCAGACCTCCTACATGCATGTCTCACTGTTTACTGCCCCCCGACTCACGCTCCCCCCTCTCTACACATTTATCATTTCAGCATGGACCACACACACATGCATGACATATACAAACATATATACAGACACACTTATACCCTTACTCAAAATCTCAGGGTAATGGTAGTTATCTTTTGATTATAACTTTAACCTAAAACACAGACTTCATCTGAAGCTAGACATGACCATAACCCCTATCCTACCCAATATTTGATTGAACTTTTTAACTGAAACTTAAACTCTCAACTAACCCTTTTAAGAAGTTAAGAGGAGCAAACCTTAGAAAAATATCCTCATGGGCTCCCCCAGTACAGATGTGTCATAGGGAGACAGATTGGTGCTCATTCCACTCGCAATTTCCTGTAATAAAAGAGCAGTTTGAGATGATGAGCTCTGAGCAAGCTGATGCCAGCCCTTGATACCTGGAACCCTGGGAATTCTGCCCATGTCTGACGCTAGAAAATGTTGTCCACACACCGTCATCAATGGACATTTACTGGGTCATATAAAGTTGATTGGGGTTAAATGCTTCATATTATAATTGGTGCACAAACCCTGTGTGTGTTTGGTGTCAAAAGAACAAATTTTTATGTATTCGTTGATCGTATTTGTGTTTATGTTTATGCATGTTTGAGGATTTATGTGTATATGCATATATGTGTGTATATGTATGTGAGCACAGAGGCGCTTCTCCGTCTCTGTGGCAGAAAAAGGGGAGACTGTTACGGTCTTCTTAAAAAGCAGGAAGAACCCCTCCCCAACAAATCCACCTTACATTTCCTTTCTTGTGCTGTTCATCCATCATTAGTCAGACTGACTGCATCTCAAATGCACACTCTAACCATGACCCTACCTCTAACCCTTATACCCAACCTTCGTTCTACTCTCACCTTTCCCACATTAACGGACTTCCTGGGAGAGCTGGAGCCCTACTTTTCTTGTCTTCTCTCTCTCTGTCTCTCTCTGTCTCTCTCAGGAAATGAGTTCTATCTCTAGCTGCATGCATACTTGCATGATGTTTTTCTTTTTTCTTCTTGCACTTTCTATCACTCTGCTAACCCTTATGCACCGTGAGAGCATCCATCTGTTTGGCTGGGGAGCAGTGATCCTCTGGGTTATTTACACCTCTTATTCAGTGCAAGTGTGTGAGATAATGGAGGGTGGAGGACTTTTCTTGGAATAAGAAATGTTCTGTTCCCTTCTCTGCAGCCATGCATACAATAGCACTGAAGAGAATTACATGTCACTGCAAAGGTTATGTTATGAAAGGGTTGGTTACTTACAAAAAAGTTAGTTAATTTTGTTTTTATTTGTCCAGGATTTGAGATATTTTATCTACGTGAAATTGTGTTTGCAGTACTCAAAGTATTGAAGAATTACATTTGACCAAGATTAGCAACTTGGTGATGTTGTACTTTGACACATCAGTGTTTTAAGAACATTGCTAACATTGCTAATATCAGTATGCTAACACGCTCGAAATGACAATGCTTAACATGTATAATATTTACCATTTTAACCATCTTAGTTTAGTGTGTTGGCACAATAACATTTCCTAATGCACTAAAGTACAGCAGAGGCTGATGGGAATGACTTTAGTTTTGCAGGTATTTGGTCATAAAACAAAGAATTGGACAGAGACTGTTGAGGGAGTGCTGAAGTGATTATCAATCCTCTGGGGGACATGAATGTCTGTACCAAATCGCTATCCAGTAATCCAACAGCTGTGGAGACGTTTCACTCTGCTCCACAAACGGAAAAGTGAAGGGATCACCAAAGTCTGTAGTATAGATTGTATGGGAACCATGAATGTTTATAAAATTTCATCGTAATCCACCCAGTAGTTGTTGAGATATTTCATTCAGGACTGAAGTACCAAACCACAGGCCAACACTGCAGTCCACAGAGCTACATCGCTAGTGTGGCAAAAAATTCAACATCAACATCTCTTTCTGGAAACAGCATCTTGTTTTCATTAGGACTATTTATTCAGTAGACAGTAGTTCCACGGAAAATTATGTACTTCGTGTTTTGTTGAATGATTATTCATCATCTCGAGTAAAAATGTTTTTGGAAAGGCACATTTTAGTGCTGTGACCAGCACAATTTAGAATAAACCTCCATCGTGGAGGAGAAATCTCAGAGATGGATATCTCCAATCCTGACCACATAAAAGCGAACTATCAGCATGGTTACAACACTGTGGGTAAATTAGGAAATGTTTTTTTTTTGTAATCTACATGAACCGACCGACACAACTACATATGGTTTTTGGCAACATTTTTCCTGGAGACAAAATGTTACTTTAATTTCATTTTA
Source organism: Xiphias gladius (assembly GCF_016859285.1). Classification (NCBI taxonomy): domain Eukaryota; kingdom Metazoa; phylum Chordata; class Actinopteri; order Istiophoriformes; family Xiphiidae; genus Xiphias; species Xiphias gladius. The sequence goes on from NC_053400.1 coordinate 17,387,734, forward strand.
CATTTTCTTTGTTATGAAATTATATGACACTACAGTTCTGCGTTTGTGTATGTTTGTGTGTGTGTGTTTGTGTGTGTGTGCGTGTGTGTGTGTGTGTGTGTGTGTGTGTGTGTGTGTGTGTGTATGTGTATGTTGTATGTGCGTGTATGAGAGATCTCTGTGTTTTCTTTTTTCCAGTCTCAGGGGGATTACCAGAGCCAGCAGATTGCTGTCTTACATGAGCTTTAGCACCAGGTCACACAGACAGGATGTTGATAACATCCTGTAAACTCCACCTCTCTCCCTCCTCTGTTTCTTTCTGTCTCCCTCCACCTTTGCATGTATAGACCAGACAATATGCTTAAAGGAAGGGCCTACAATATAATGCTCTAACAGGTATTTATGTGACTGATCACAAAAATAATCTGCAGAAACTTACTACTTTGCATCATCCAGAGTCATTCATTTCTGATCCCACTCACTCTGGCAGACGACATTCAGTTCTTGTTAGGAAATGTTAGGAAATCCCACCATTGGTTAAGATGTTGAAGTTTCACTCTGAATGTTTACACTATGCACATACTCCCTTGTAATCCAAAATAATTGGAATTTGAACATACCAAAGCCATATTATACCTAAACCTATTACTCAGAGCAGCAATACTGAACTCCAGAAGACTTTAGATGTCAAGATGAGGGATTTCTCCCAGGTGGACATTCATCCCCAATCATAAACTATCGCATACATGTACATGTAGTTCTACTTTAAAAGCCAGTTAAACTCAGATTTCTGTCTGAAATTTCTCCTTGAATTTCTTTACAAAACCTTTATGTCTGACAATGTCACATATACTTTGGGTATCAGGTTGTTTCAACTCTTCATTGAATCTACAGTACATTATGTTTATACTGTAAAGAGACAGAGAGAAGTATTCAGACGCCATGTTTTTTATGACTGCACCATTTCATTACATCATGGAACTATTCTGAATATCTTGCGCATGTCATTTGATACAAATTTTGCAAAAATTCAGACTGATATATTTGGTGTCTTGGAAAACTTGGAAGTCACTGCTATAATTTAAAATAAAGCTCTGGTTGTTTGATTGATGATTCACTAAACAACATGAGTGTTTTTTTTAACATAAGTATGGAAAAACCTTGTTAAAATTTGTCATCTTTGTCATCACTTTGTTTCATGAACTTCCATATTTCCCTCTGTTACAAGATGATTTGCTGTTTCACATTTAATTTTGACACAGTGATACCCACACAGCCAACGTCCTCTCTTTGGTGGCACCAGTGGACTCCAAGTCAAAGCTAATTAATCGTGTTGTTCTAAAGCTCTCAGCAGTGTTGTATAAGTTTTTCCTCCATGCTCTGACGTTAGATCAAGTATGAGGGTTATGCTGTGTTTACTCGCACACCTCCCGTGGGTTGGCAGCTGTCCAGTGGGCTCTGGACTGCTCAAGCCCCCTGTCAGGTCCAGCCTGTAGGCAGGGTCTTTTAGGCCTGATTACAATACTGTCACAGAATGACAGATGAAGGGCCTAAGGAGCTCTATCTTTAGCTCTGCGTAAGGCCTTTGCTACTCAAGCCTCCACTTGGCTCTTAAGGGATGGATGGAGGGATGAGGAGGAATGGAAAGACAGAGCAGCAGATGGAGAGAGAGAAAATAAGTCACTACATGGGAAGAAAGCCACCTATGTTATGGCAAGTGGTGTTGTTTTAACAAAAAGAGTTAGTAGTGCAAGAAGATGTGAGAAGAAAGTCATTTAAAGTACAGCAATATGCAGAAAAACCTTATTTGTACCCGTAAGTATCAATAGAATGTATGTCTACAGTGAGAATGTCTTGCGTGTCTTCACTCCCTACCGCTAACAGAGTTGTATTGCTGTCAGTGAAGAAGACAAAGCAGCATTTTCCCAGGCCTCCCTCTGTCTGTCAACCTCCCCTCTCAGGCCTCTGTTGGTTTAACCCTGGTGGGCAGCAAGCAGGCCTGACAGCACCCAGACAGAATCATGTGATTTACGGTGCGCTCTGAGAGTGGAGAGATGACCTCTCAGCTTTGACCCCTGCCTCCTATCAGCAACTCATCAAGACATAGAGAACACTCAGACTTATTGTCTTTTACTCATCCAAACCATGAGCAATGGAGGCACTGACTAGTTAATCATAGTAGTTACCTTATGTAGTAGAAGTAGTAGAGATAGTAGATGGCAATAGTTGTAGAGATAAAACATATTGTACATTTCTTTACCTCACCTGTTAATATCTCTTTATTTTAGTAGTGTTTAAGCAGTGATATTTGACACTGTGTGACACTAGTGGTTTCTGCTTTTGTTTCTATCGTTTATTTTAACGGGATCAGTGTTTCCTCCTTGCCCTGTGTCTGTGCAGCATAGTTTGGTGGCCTAATTCTCATAGTAGCCATATAAAAATCTGATGCTGCTCTACCACCTCGCCACTTTAGCATATTTGTGGATTTGATATTTTAGCAACTGGTATCAAATGTGTGGCCTGTCATACTTTAGGGTTTTTAAAAAAAATCAAAATATGTGCTGCAATGGGAAATTTACGTTTTTCAGTGACGACGCTGGTTTTTCAACTTCGCAGTGCAGTCTGTATCCTGTAGGGGGAGTCCTGCACAATGCTATAAAACCAGAGGATTAGACGTCATCCACAGCACCCTATTTGAGCAGATCTGGAAGGGTACAATGGGTCATCATCAATACCGCCTTAGCCAAACACTAGTCATGACATAAAATCAGGGAATACATATTCAGAAATTAATATCCAAATACAGAATAGAAAGACTTGAAACATATTTTGTAAAGCTGCCTAAAATAAGGACACAGTTTCATGATGTGAAATCCATATTAATTCAACCATAGTTGATATTATATGTATACCTGGTGATTCCTTTTCCCACCCAAAGAAAAAGAAACATTTTTCCACAGAGTTCACCAGAGAACATCTTTAAAAACAAGCACTGGGCTTGGTTTAAGGTGATGTAAACACAGATCTATTTCTGTGGCTATGACACACTGTGGTTTCTCTGGAAAGGGAACAGCAGCCTAACATTACAACAAAGGAGGCCACACAGACAGTGGTGGTTAGAGCATCACTCCGGACCCAGACATGGACAGACGGATGAATAAAAGGATGGAGGAAAAGACCACCATTGTGGCCAAGTACAATCAATGTACAGAAATACTATAGGCCTATGTTACGCCCCTGGCTCACATTCATGCCTATGTGACATGGAAATGTGCTACTGTGCATTCAATTAGCTCCTTATATACTTAAGCGGTCAGTCTCCATCGGCAATGTCGGTTCAAGCACTGTGGAGAATGCAGTGGATAATGTGAGTGACCGTAAATAGGAAAAAAGAAAGTAACAGATAATTTAATTCTACTTTTTTTTATAGCTTTTCAAAGAATCACCTCCATGTTAGAGAGTAAAGAAGTGAGAGAAAAACATTTTGGACTACTGAAGAAGAAGAAATGAGCCAGATCACTGTGGTAAAGTCACCCTGACACAGAGACACAGAACAGACAAAGAGTCTCCCTTGTAAATTCAGCAGTGAGGCTTCGGCCGTCTGGCACACACCGACGCACAGTGTCACACACAGATCAAGCTTCGATCAGTAAATATAGTTATTTTAACATGCTTAGGAACGCTGAGTCAGGGAGGGAATTTAATCTGTGGGTGTATCTGCGTGTGTGAGCTTGTTTTATCAGTAGTAGTGCTCCTCTGGCCACTGCAGGGATCGATCAGACGGCCGACAGTTGAGGGCAGACATCACCCACATACTCTTCCCTTCAGCCCACCCAATTTTACTCCATCAATCAATGGATTAGGTGTCAAAAACTCTCTTCCCTAATCCAACAAGCTCCCTCCCACCCCAAACACACAAACATATCACAACAGATCTTGCTCACTTACACTGCTGATGTTGCTTTAGCCCATCTCTAATCTAACCAATTACGTATAATCAGAATATTTTAAAAAAATGTCCAAAGTTACTGAACAAAAACAAACAAAAAAATTCTTTCATATAGTGAAATAAAAAATACAGACATAAAATGATCACTTGACACAATTATTTGCACCCTTTTGATGAATTTAAATTAGTTCCTCAAACAAAATACAACACAAATAAGACTCACCTGTGCTTTATTTTCAGCGTTAAAATAACCTGAATTAACCAATGAGTGATGGTTTTCCCTACACAGGCTGATTGTTTCCAGTTTCTTTTTCACAATGGCGAAGACAATATAACTGTCTGAGAGCATCAGAAATGCTATTATCAAAAAACATAACAATTCCAAAGGCTACAAGGCAATCGCCAAAGATTCTGAAATCCATGTTTTAGCAGTTCGTAATGTTATCAAGAAGTTTCATAGTCATAAAACTGTTAAGACGCTTCCAGGATGTGGCGCTAAGAAGAAACTCAGTGGAGGTTGATGCGGATTTGTGGAAATTGTACCTTACACTAAACCAAGCAGGGCTCCTTGGGCGAAGGCCAAGGAGGACACCACCATTGAAAGAAAGTAACAAAAAGGCAAAACTGATGTTTGCAAAAACTTTCAGAGATAAGCCCCAGTCTTTCTGGGATAATGTTCTATGGACAGCTGAAACCAAAGTAGAGCTCTTTGGAAATGCAGAGCATCAGTTTGTTTATAGGTGACAAAATGACGCCCATAAGGAAAAGACCACCCCACTTACACTAAAACATGGTGGAGTTTCTACCGTGCTGTGGGGCTGCTTTGCTGCCTCAGGTGCTGGAGGCATTGAATGTATCACAGGTCTGATTAAGATTACCAAGGCATTTTCGAGCAAAATGTTTTACCCAGTGTCAGAAAACTAGGTTTTAGGAAAAGTGCTTAGGTGTTTCAGCATTCAGAATGGTTGAGGAGGAAAATATGGACTATTTTAAACTGGCAAGCAATGAGTACTGACCTAAATCCTATTGAAAACCTTTGGAGAGAGCTGAAATCTGCCATTGCAAAAAGGACTCCTGAATTTAAGAGCTTGAACGCATTGGAATGGAAGCAGAAAGTTTGAGCAGACAGGTGCAAGAAGCTTCTAGATGGCTACGAGAAATGTTTAGAGACTGTTATTGTTGCCGAAGGTTCTTCAATCAAATATTATTGAAGGCTGTCAATAATTGTGTCCAGGATACATTTTGTGTTTGTATTATTTCACTAATTATGCAAGTTTTGTGTTTTAATTTTCTACTGGTCAGCAACCTTGGACATTTTTATTACATTTTGATTATACAAAACTGGTTCATTTGCATCTATTTCCTAAGATGTTCTAAATTCTGTACTCAAAATTCCGGGGTACCAATAATTTCAACCGATCTTATCATTAACTCTCACTGCACTGCACACAGACACACAATCACAACTGTGTTCAGGAGATAAATATAACAGAAAAGAGCTCATCTGACATAACAATGCGTCGAAAGATCCTTCTGGCAAGGTTGCTTAATGACCACACATTCACATAAATCCATGCTGACATGTGGAGCAATGCAGACATGCTATTTTCTTCATCACCTACGTGAATATGTGGGAGCTAGAAGATAAAGAGCAGATGATGTGCGCAATGAGGGTGCATTCGTCTGAGTATGTCTGAGGTCGGTGAACATGACATGTTTGATTTTGTGATCCACAAAGTTCACAGGCCAGTGCGTTGTTCAGTTTAATGTCTCCGGTGCTTTTTGGACTATCCAGTTTCAGCTGAGTCAAAACTCACTGTGGCTGGTTAGTTTGTGAGACTGCATTTCGGAGAAGGCTTCTTTTCTGGGGGAGTACACCAGAGACATAGATCATTGGTAGACAACTATCGGAGCAGGTCAGCCGCTCAGTGGAGGCCCAGAAAGACTGATGGGTGATGGGGTCGGGGGCGTTGTCTAGTTGATTATAACAATGATGCTCCAGCATGTATTTTTCAGGACACTTAAGTCTCTTCTTCAAGTTCTTTTCCATTGCTTAACCACCAGTTAATGGTATGGCATTTACAGAAAGGTATAAATGTCTCCAGCTAGCTGCAGACGCATGCTGATGATTACTAACTAGCCACACAAGCGTCATCAGATTTACAAACAGATAGCAGGAACCATTTTTCAGAGATGTTAACAGTGACAGCATCCCTAAACACTGATGTCATCTCTTGGTGCCCCTGAGTGGAATAACTTCACTATGAGAGCATTCAGCAGCAGCACACACAAAAAAGAAAAAGATCTGTCTGTTTCAAGGGAACAAAAGGTGTCATGGAGTAAAAGCATTCGCTGATATAGATGATGATAAGCTTATTGGATAAGTGTCTTGACACACAGCCTCCTGTCACTATGCAGAGTTAGTACATTTCATTATCAGACTGCCTGGGGTAGATCAAGGTAAGACGTCTACTTTTCTTTTTTCCTTCATGTCACCCTTCCAGTCTTCAGGCCCAGCTTCTGGTTTATTTCCACCCTGTTCAGGTTGAGTGTGACGCACATATGAAATGGTTTTGAAAATAATTGCTGCTTTTTATGCAGTGGTGTCATCCCAACACCAAAGAAAACTCTCCAAGTAACTATTTGGGTCTCCTGCCTGGACCCTTATATCGTGCAGCAGCTGAACCAGCTTGGCCAAGAAACCAATGCTAACACCACAGACAGGAATAAAGGCTTTATTCTGTTGTGTCTGCGTGGCAGAAGAGGAGTGAAACCAGTCAGAGAAAAAGGGCTTCTGTATTTTGGGAGTCAAGGGACTATAGCGGGGTCATAGTTTTCATAAAAAACCAGTTTCATCACACAGATTTTCATCACAGCACAAGAAATTTGCATCATAATATCTTTCTATGGCCAGGAATGGGATCAAGTTTTACTCTTTACTACTTATTCAGTTGTTTATGAGTAAGCTGATGTATAATATTTTATAAACCTGACTGACAGAATTCACATACCATATGTTTCAAAGGAAAAAAAGTTTTTTTTTGGAAGTGATCTTAATGTTTTAAATCTGTTTTGTGTTTGAAAATTATTGAAAGTACCAAGACTTCAATATCATTATCTTTTTATGATAGTACATCGAGTTCTTTGTTTAACTTGTATATGCAGTAAATTTATGTTTAATACACCATACAGTATTTACCATGATACTTAATTTGCTAAATGATGCATTACTTCAATATGTAAATTTTGCATTTAACTCAATAGAGTACATATAGTTATTACTACACTTTGGAAGTGGTACAGTAATTTTAACTCAGCATTTGCAAGATGTCTCCACCAAGACAAAAAAAATAGTTTGACACAGAAACAGAAAAAAGGCCAGATGTCCAACTCCATACTGCATATCCAAGTCAGAGGCCAGCAGTCAGTCCTCACAGCAGAACGGTGAAGTCATGACTTCGGTTAAAAGAGCCAATTCATTTATCAGCAGTGTTGTCATTGCACTGACAAAAGGGGTTAGCAGTTCAGATAATGCAATATTTAAGCACAAGTAAAAACAATCTAATAGAATAATGCCGGATCATGTTGTGTGTGTGAGTGTGTGTGTGTGTTCTTGTGTTTGCATGCCAGCATGTGTGTTTATTGCAATGACGCACAGAGTGTGTGTGTGTTAAACTGCCACTGCTTGCCTGCTTGTATTTCCCCTGCAGGGATACTGATAGTCCTTCAGATAAGCCCCATCTCTATTTACAATCACAGCTCCTGAGATTGAGTCTTTTTTCTCTAATAAGTAAATTACCTTTAATACCTTCTGTGCTGTACTTGGCTGCTCTCAGCCTACTCAGGCCCTCATGGAAACCAGATGTTACACCAGCCTGCCATCACATACACACACCGTTTAATGTATGCTGGGGACAACACACAACCCGCACTCTGAGGCACATACGTTCACATGCATGCACATGTGCTCAGTGGATGTGATGGGCAGCCGGTCATCCTTCTTCATTCTCACTTTCAGTCTAAAGTGAACCCTCAATCTTACCTTTAACATTTCCAATTTTATACATTTCCTTCCTCTCAATACCACTTTCCCACTCTCTTACCTCTCTTTATTTTCCCCTCTGTCACCATCGCTCCTGTCTTTTTTATCAGTATGGCCAGCTTTATTCCCACTGGACTCATTTCTCTCAAACAATAACAAACACAGTCTTTGTATTGTGGTTAGGGCCAAATCCAAATGGCTAATGAAGGTATCAATCGATCTTGAGGTGTAGTGCAACTTTTTTTGGGGGGGGGCAGACCTCTTGGTGATCAATAGCTCCACCTGGAAGACGTATTTACCCACACTGCTTGTTTGACAGTCCTCAAGAGCTGTGTATCAATAATGTAAACACTGTGAAGCTGTTAACTATTGCTAATGATATATCCTCAGTTTACAGATGTATCTATCATTGGTTGATGATAACTTCTGGTTGAGTGGACAGTGGAAAGAGAGGGTTAAAACCGCTACCATATGTAGTGCTCAAAGTTTGATGAGTGCATGTGTGAGAGGGGCCTGCAGAAAATTGTGTGTGTTTGTATGTAGAATGCGTGTGTGCGTGTGTGTGTGTGTGTGTGTGTGTGTGTGTGTGTGGTGGTGGCCGAGGGAAGGAGAGGGGTTTTGTGGCAGCTCACATTCACTGATAGTCCTCCATGATGCTGTGCCATGTGTGCAAGTGGACATGTGTTTCCAAAAATACAGAGGCATGGACACACACTCACATCCCCTCCATCTCCACACTGCAGAAACACACAGCCAAACATTCAACGCAGACACAGTGAGCAAGCAGCGGCTGACCCTCCATGTATGCTGCTGCCTGTGACCCGTGACTGTTTCTGCGGATTTACAGGCAGCTTCACACCGCCGTGTCATGCATCACCACACTGACGGCCCCTGAACACTGACTCTTTGTACAGCCACAGGACGGCATGGGAAGGACCTACTGCACACACCACACCATGTTCATGTATGTGTACATATCTAACTTCACATTTGATTTCATCAGTTGTGGAAAGTAACTAACTAGGTACTTGCTCTCAAGTACATATGAGAATTTACATTTGATGTCCCTTCAACTTCTATTGTACTTTTTATTCCAGGACATTTATCTGACACTAGTTGACACCAATTGCTCCATTGCAGATTGAGATACCACAATTATGATCAGCTAATAAAATGTCATACATCGTCATAAATTAAACTAGCCCATAGTATATAGATATTTCAAATTAGCTCCACCTTGATCAGCTACATCATTAAAAAGGCCACGTTTTTGTTGAACAGTATTCCTGTAATATGTTACCAGTAATAATAATGATTATTATTATTATAAAGGGGTCTGTTCTGCATAATGTATGCTTTTAGAGCCTTATTTTTTACTCGAGTGAAAGTTTGAATGCAGGACTTTTCTGTTTTTCTATAACCTGCCTGATACTGGAATTTTCAGTGCATAAAAAAACCCCATTGATGTTATATTAGCCAATATTAAGTTTTATGAATAAACCAATGATAAAGATTCCTCAAATCTGGTTATCTAAGGGTTATCATCGATACTGATTCATATTTACCACAAACATATCTTTGACCATTCCGTTGTACAATTTGTTTTTACTTATTGGCCAACATATACGGTGACACTGATATACTCGTTTCTATGATGAGCTAATATTGGTTGATATAGTATATCCAATTGTTACATTGTGGTATTGCTAATTTTATTAAGTAAAAGGAATACTTCTTACATCACTAGATTTTTTTTTCTCACATCAAATTTACTAATATAAAATTTAGAAATTTGGTCTCCCTGAATTTCAAAATTTAATCTGTTTTGGCATTTAGTCTTTTCTACATATATGGAGATGTGTTTTTTAGGATTTTTTCCTGAATGTGCATAAGTGTATGTGCGTGTTTGTGTGTTTGTGGATGTGTACGTGTGCGCATGGACATCCTAGGTGGAGGACAGTCGGCCATGTATTGGAGCAATGCAGGGCAAATGAGGCCCATCTGGAAACCATTGGCAGAGGCTGAAGCCCTGCAGCTACAAGAGCTTCTGCCCTCTTTATCCTCTTTTCACAGGGCAAAGCCACTCTGTCTCTCTCTCTTTCTGAGTTTTTCTCTGTATCTCTCCATCCGTCTCTTTTCCTCTAGAGGTGCATACAAACCTTCACCTAAGAAATGTAGGTCTAAACCTTCAGAGGGATGGAGCAGGCACACATATACAAAGAGTGACTGACATCACTCACACACACACACACACACACACACACACACACACACACACATTAACATCCACGTTATTGGCAGCATCTATTCCATCCTGACCCCAGAGGGAAGTAGTAAACCAGGCTAGAGATCCCTATCATCGCGGCCCCAGAGACACTGAGCTGACTGTGTGTATTTGTGTACGTATGTCCACGTATGGGTGTGTGTGTGTGTGTGTGTGTGTGTGTGTGTGTGTGTGTGTGTGTGTGTGTGTGTGTGTGGAAGACAAGCTGTATCCCTGGAGAGAGGTGGATATAGAGGAGCCTGAGGCCACAGGAAATCCACAGAGACAGACAGACTGAGAGAGTGAAGCCTGTCAGAGTGAGCAGAGGAGACTGGGGGGGTGTTGAGGGAAGTAGAGTCAGAGAGAGTTTGTCTAGTGTTTTCTTCTTAAATATACATGTAGCCAGTCTCAAGTTATTTCCATCCTTCAGCATCAGTCTACAAAAAGCGATGGACAAGTGTGCAATCACAGGTGAGGGATCTGATGTGGGAGACTGATAGCAGGTGGAGCTGTTGACTTTCTACATCTTCACAGGATTAGAGCAGACAGCTGCTGTGTTTTAAAGGTGGAGGCCTGATTTCTTAGCCAGCACAAATTTCACAATGAAAATCTTAACCTTGTTTGGCCATGATGGATTATACTTGTGTGATCCAGGACCTTGCTATACTATTGATTAATGCACACCAGCATTTTCCTCCTCTGAATAGTTCTTCGAGTCATTTCCTCGTTTTAGTGCAGCTCATGTGAACGTGGATTCAGAAGGCTGCAGTCAGAGGAGTGAGCAGAGACAGGCTCTTATGACTCAAGGCCGCCTGCGTCACTCCACTCAGACCTGGCTTTGGCTGTTCAGCTATTTAAATCTATTGAAACTTTATTAGGCGAAACAGCCGACCCATGTATGTTTCCCCTTGTGAAAGAGTTGCTTTGTAGAGGGTAGCAGCCAGGCCCATCCACGGCCCCTCAGCATGTCTCGGTGGGACAGTATTTCCCCCTATACGTGTAGTTTTTTTTTCATTTCGGCATATTGTGATTTCATTCAGGCTGCTCCTGTGGCCTTCAACAGTTCACTTCCACTTGCAGTGTAGAACCTCCATGGCCGTGCTCTCTTGTTTTAGAAGACCACCCACACACACACATTCATCTGCTCTCTCATTTGCTCCTTTCGTCTGTCTCTTTTATATGAATGCACATGCGCACATTGGACAGTGCGCTATCCAAACTAGAACAATGATCATCCTTGCATTTATCCTCCATGATGAAAAAAAAATCATATAGGGAAAAAGGGAAAATCAATGAAAAGAAATTGGAAAGGTTGCGTCTAAAACACTTCCCCGTGTGCTTTTCCTCCCAAGCGCACTAGTGGATATAAATATGTCCTGTCTGTCTCTGTGTTTGATTACTGTGACTATGTTCAGTCTGGGGACTCTAAGTCTCACTGGACTCCATTTGGTTTCTAATACCTTGGTGTGTTATCTGTTTAAATGCCTGGCCCCTCCACCTACATGCCTCTCTTCCCCAGGCCCTGATCAGCATCCCCCTGGGGGCCCGAATAGAGACGAGCATTAGCTGCGGTATGGCTACCGTAGGAAGACCACAACTTGTCTTATATTAAAGGGTCAGTTCACCCAAATGAAGCACACAAAACTAATTCTTCAGCTCACCCTTGTTGAATTTTTTTTGTTGTTTTTTTTTAAGGAAATCTGCTGATGAGATATTGGAAACAGGCACAACACTTAAAAGTTTTAGTAGTGTGTTTTTCAAAATACAACAGTTAACAATGGTAGGAACTGCCCAATAATCAACAGACCTCACTATGGATAGTTTTCATCATTTTTTTACACTCACTATAAAATGATTCTTCATAAAAACAGTTGAGGCTTTGGACGATTCAAAGTAACTAGCCCATTGTCTCTGGCTGTTGAGTTTTTCAGATATAATTTTAAGGGCTTTGTTCACCATGAATGAAATTCAGCACTCACCTATATTTTGAAAAATAATTTTACCTCTTTTATTTTAGATTATATGAAAGAGGTATGTTGCAATAAACTCATAATTGAACAGGTAATATCTTATTTATTCTGTGAAAAGATGCCTATCTATCTTAGTAAGTTGATATAAGTCTTCATTTTCTGAATTCCCACTTTACATTATTACACTAGGGGATATTAATTATAACCAAATGAATATTAATTCAAGCAAATGTTTTTTGTTTTAATATTAGTAGAAGTGGACATATAAATAAAAGGATAACAATTCTCACTGTCTTATTCAATTGGTTGTTCAGACACAAGCACATGGTCAGAGACACGAAAACACACACAAACATGCATTCAGCCACCCACTGAGGGGTTTTAGAGCCAGGGTGGATATCAGATAGATGGCAGATCCTCTAAAGCTCTAAAACTGAGCTTGCAAATTGCCATCACCTCCTCCAGCCTTTCACATGCATACCTAGGCCTACGTTTGTTCAACCCCCCTCTTTCCTCCTGCCTCTCTTTCCCTCTCTCTCTTGATCTGACATGTAGGCTATCATGTTACTTTGTGTAGCTTTTACATGGTTTACAAGACAGTTAAGTCTGGAGAAAGCCCTGTAACTAAGACAGGAAGACCAGAGTTGTTCCTGAAAAGGCTTCTCAGTGACAGTGTTTTTACTGGCAGTTGGAAGAAAAGAATTCTGCTGTATCTGTGACTTTTCTTTTGTGTTCCTGCAAGAATATATGGATTCTATACATACATACATACATACATATATATATATATATATATATATATATATATATATATATATATATATATATATAGCCATCCACTGAAACAGAAAATATATAATTTTTATATATGCTACATTTTGATGTGCACACAACTTACTGATGATACAGAAGAACGTGCTGTTTTTTGATTGACTGTGAAGACTAAAACTGTATTGCCAACCTGGAAAAATTACTGCTTATAAAGCATTTATTCTAGTCTTCATTTTACTTAATAGGAAATTTCGCCATCATTAAACTTTAGAGACTGTAGATGGGTCAGTCAATGTCAAAGAAATCCGAGATCCTGTGGAAAACTTGCAGTGTGATGGAAATGTACAGTCTAAATATGATTTTCAAAGTTATACAATTTGTATGATCGTTGTCTCAACATTTACGATGCTGATCAACTCTCATTTGTTAATTTTACTTCTGTTTAGTAATGAGCAAAATATTAACAGAGGGCAACACAGACTTGTTTCTCATAAGGAATGGCAACAATGAATCAGTGTGAATGTAAAGTGATCCTCATTTTAAAACATAACTTTATTCGACCAAATGCTCTGACAAATACTCCAACTCTGACAAATACTACTTGTACTTGTACTACTTGTGACTACTACTGCTTCTACTGCTTAGTATAATTATTTTCATCATTTATTATTTTCATCATTTATTATTTACTTTTTAAATTTAAACTCCAAAGTAAGTCAGTGTAATTTGCTTTTGTTTTTTTGCTTATTTTTTCAGATTTCATATTGTTTAATATACTATAGGGACAGAAATAAAAAAATTATTTATGCTTAATTATAGGAAATGTTATATAGCAGGATTGAGAGGTCTTCAAAAAAGTCCTGGCCTCATGAGGACACCAGTTCCCACTTATGTCAAATGATGTTCAACTCTTCGCTTCCTGTTTCGCTTAAACCCACTGACTCTGTTTGTGCACGAGTGTGTGTGTGTATCCGTTTGTGTGTGAGAGTGCTTGTGTTTTCTGCATACACCTCCATTTTTCTGTGCATATGTGAGTCTTCAGGTGTTTCTGTCTATGATTTCTGTGTGCAAGTGCGTACACGTGTATGCTGTGTTTATGATGGTGCATGTGTATATTTTGTGTGTGTGTGTGTGTGTGTGTGTGTGTGTGTGTGTGTGTGTGTGTGTGTGTGCACATGTGTGACAGACAGAAGACAGAGAGAGTACCTTGTTAGGTAAACTGTTTGACATTCACGTGGAAGATGTGATAAACAGGAAACAGCAAGACCCCCCGCATTGTCCCACAGCCACACGCCAGGGTCATACCAAACATCCCCAATATAAACATGTCTGATACATGGACATTTATAGTTATCAACGCTGTCAAAACATGAAAGCATTGCATGAACATTGTCTCCTTGCATACAAAAACGGATTTTGTGATATGAGTCTGACTCACAGACCCTGACAGCTGCACACTTCCTTAAAACTTGGCAGGTTTTTTTTTTTTTTAATGCAGCTAAAGTGCAAAAATGAATCCCATGCTTGTGTGACAAGATACTGTCTGTGATTTAACTGATGCAGTCTCCACAAAGTAATTTTTAGTGGTTTTAGTTGTCTGAGACTAGTTATTACCTACACCAAAGAGGTTATGTTTTCACCCGTGTCTGTTTGTTGGTTTGTTTCTTTGTTTATTTGTCAGCAGGATTATGCAAAAACTACCAAACCGATTCACTCCAAATTTGGTGGAGGGATGGGGCATGGTCAAGGGAAGAACCCATACAATTTTGGTGTGGATCTGGTTAAAGGGACGGATCCAGGGATTTTTTATCCCTTTCCTTAACATTGTTTGATTGGGCATTTTTCAACATTTTCGTCAGTTTCTCAAGTATTAATGTATGGATCTTGATGTAAAAAATAAATCGTATTGATGGTTTTGAGAGGTATGAGTTTGCACAATTTCATGCAGATCTAGATAAAGATGTGGATCTGGTGGAAGAAAATATTGAATCCGCATTACTGATTAATGTTTAGGTGCACCTCAAAAGAAAAGTGTAGAATTTGTTCTCTACAGCGAAACCTAAGGTCTAAGTCAAAGAGCGAGGCATAAATGACCTGTTTCTGTGTGTGGTACATTACTCTGGCAATCATGTGGTAAATATTGTGTTTCCTGTCTCCTCCTTAACTGTTTTGGTAATTGGCTTGTGTTAACCCCGTGACCCAGTGACAGCAGGCCTGGCCTGTGGGTGTGTGTGTGTGTGTGTGTGTGTGTGTGTGGGTGTGTGTGTGTGTGTGAATGTGGTGTGTGTGTTTGTTCACGAATGTATGAAAGAAGAACAAATGACTCTGTTTTACATAAATTCATTATATAATATATAATTATATAATTATTTGCTTGTAATGTACTGATTTGTTTTTACTTTAAATTTTTTGTGTGCAACACATAATAGCTAAATTTTGTATAAAACAATATACTGTATGTATTTTAGAAAAAGAACAACAATAACAATAATTATAATTATGATCATGATGGTGATTAGGAAGATAATATTACTAATAATAATAATTATTACTTATACTATATATAAGTCTGATGTTACTTATTTCTTTCATTTTTTAATTGTAACATTTCAAACCTTTTTTTTTTTTTTAATCAATTCTCTGGCACAAGTGCAGAACAAAAAAAAGCCCAAAAACAAATAAAAATGTAATTGGCCCGATGGAAGATAAGGTCTTAAATGACAGTCACAATATTGGGAGAGTTCCTTTAATCTGGTAATAATAAAACTACTAAAGTGTCTGTAAACACACTGATTCAGTAAATAAGAGAGCAAGATAAAAAAAAATTGAGGTGTTTTGTCAGAAGTTTATATTGAGGCTACATTAAGTAGTAGTTGTGTGAAAGTTGTGTTTTCTGCCTGTTGAGCTGCCCGGTGGCTGCATCAATTCTCCCTCAGTGCTGAAGCTGCTGTCTGACTGTCCTGCCAAATTCAGCTGAATTAAGTTCAATATGCTCTTAACCATTGCATCTACTGACCTTAACACTAGTCTTGTGGTTAGACTGTCAGTTTGCCTTTGTATAAAATAAGTCAGGCTAAATTCCTTACTTGTTCATTCTCTATTAGCTGCTGTATATAGCTATGTCAGCTGAATGGATAGTTGTAACTCTATAACCCACACAGCAAAATTTCACTTCACTCCAAGGTCCCTGGTCAACAATGATTTGTATTTTCCATGCCATGTACACGAGGAAATAAGTTATTGTAACTAAATGCCATGATTACAAGTAAACATCTACTGTGTGGGCATCTGCGTGTGTGGATGCAGTTAGTCAGAGCACGGGAAAGCTTGGGGGCTGAGACTGGGGCCAGTTAGTGTTGCTGAGTGGTTGGAGATACAGAACAAATGAGCAATTAGGGATCTCCTCTGTACCCTTCTTTTGTCCTGGGAGGCTGATTAGATTGGCTGTGACGTGCTAACAGGCAGAGGTTTTTCAGAAAACCCTCTCATCTCTTCCTCTGTCCCATCTACTCTTCCTCTGCAGTCGAGTTATCAAAGCTTGTGGCCAAAAAAGGCAGCAAACTCAAATCTATCAGATGAGGATTAAACAAATGGGTTTTTTTTTCCGCTTACCAGAAACACTTCAAGAGCTTAGACTGTGAAGAATGTGAAATCATTTCTCTTGAAAAGTGAGAAAAATCATTTGTCATACACAGCATCTTTGAATGTCTTGAACAGCACTTTATAACCAAAATGTGCAAATACTTTTATTATTAAACCGCACAGAGGTCAAACATGCACTCTTACACACACAAATGCATTCAAGGGCAAGCACATAACAGATACTTATTTAGACTTAGACTCTTCTCTGAGCTTTTATAAGGTTCTGACAAACTGACCAACCAGATTGATTTAGTGCTTTTTAAATGATGGGGATTGTTGGCACAGATTTCTACAGTTTGTGCAATGACATGGGTAAGAGTTTGTGTTTGAATTGAATTGTGCAGACATGCATATGTGTTGATTAAAAAAATACTCCTCCAAAAGAAATAATCATTAATAAAACAAAAATTAAAAAAATTAAGTTAATCTTATATTTTGACTGCTGACATGAAAGTGAAGTTTATTATAGGTTAGTATGCAGTTACATTTAAATGTTTTCTTACGAAACAGTGTCTTTTTTTTTTTTGCAGAACAGATTCATCTGTTCAAGTTACATTTAAACTTACACTGATGGGTTTCAGGGAAGAACATTCGTAAAATTTACATACTGCACATTACATTCTACAATAAAGCTAAACCAAATATACATTCATACATTGCACACAAATTTTTCTCAAAGCCAGTGGTGTAAAGTCCTGTGCCATGAGAAAAAATTACACTTTAGGAGCTGATTTCTTGATTCAATCCTCCTCTCTTAGTAAAAGTTTAGCATTAGTGAAATCAGTTTCTGAAACATTTAGCTGGGGCGAAAACCTGGTGAATCTTCCACAGCACATGATTGGTTGTGGCCGAGAGGGACCATGAGTTGCATATGTATTTTGCAGGTGTTGGTGTTCAATTAAACAGCACAAGCTGAGCCAAGATGACATCACTAGGGGCCAGCAGTCGAATCGTGTGTCGTTTCAGTCGGTGTCCAATTAGGCGGCCTGCACCTCCACTCGTCCATCCGGCCCTATCGCAGTCAGACATGGAAGCCAGTCCAAACACAACATCTCTTTGTTTCGTCTGGCACTGGCCACTTCAACAGTGCTGGCCTCTCATCAGCTCTGATCTGTAACACTTGTCCATTCTATGAAGCTAATTTAAGATTGACTCCGTGTGTCTGGGTTTGTGTGTCCGGTGTAGCATCTTGTGTGATTGCATTTAAAGATGGTTGAGCATCATGTGATGTGCTCAACAAATTTAGCACATGGAACGAGATAGGCTTTTTCGCAATTGAGAGGAAAGTTATGACACAACAAAAGAAACTGGTGACTTTGAGCACTTTAACCAATCCCAGACGAATCAAAATACAACATCTGCTGAAAGAATTCATAATCAGAGCAGCATCAGCTCACAAATTAACCAGTCATTCCGCCTCCCCTATGTATAAAGTGTAAATAATTTCTCCTGCCTTACGCCCAATAGTAAATCAAACTTCTTCAAAGATAAAAAACGGTTCCCCACAGTCAAGCTATGAGTCACTCTTTTGTGCCATGTATTGCGTTACCAGGGCTATTACTGGTTCATCCCTGGAGAACAGGACATGATAGAGAGATATGTGCGGTATCGGCAGCTACAGAGTCCATGACCCCAGTGTGTAAACAGTGTCTTGTGCGTTCAGACAGTAGAGGACAGAACAGGACAGGGCTCATGCCCAAGCCAAAAGACACCACTTTCCCAGCCACTCTCAGTCTTCTATTGAACATCCTAGAGAGAGGGTGGCAGGGTGGGAGGGAGAGAGAGCACGTGGAGATGTATTTGTGTATAAAATAAGAGGATAAGTGATTATGTAAAGAATAAAGAGAAAAATAAGAGAAGGTGTTTGTAAATGCATTTGTAGCACATCAGTACATCTGTCTTTATTGACATGTATATGTGTAATGTATATCATATGAAATTAATATATACTGTAGGGCCTTAACTCATGATTATTTTAATGACAACATCAAATGTCTTGTTTTAGTCAACCAACTGTCTAAAACCCAAAGATACTGAGTTTAATATTTGGAACATTTGAAAAGCTGGAACCAGACAAAGTTTGGCATTTTCTGCTTATCAACTAAATGATAAATTGTTTCAGCTCTAACATACCATATGGAGCTTTTGACATTAATACATTTGTGCAATTGTACCTCATGAACACTAGATTTTGGGGAACATAAGATGATTTTCTATAATGTTCACAGCTCATAACTTTGTTCTTATACTGTAAAGCCAGTTTGTACTATACTCAAATTTGCTTCGCATTTCTTAATAAACTTTGCCAACGCATATATATTTAAATGTAACAATAAAGCAAACTGAGAGTGAAAAATTTAAGTTGAGCACAAACGTGTTTTTCGCTGCTAAAACACACCTAGACTGTACAATAGCATCCTATCACGCCACTCACTATGCAGTAGTTGACAAAAAGCTGAGGAAAACCTTGACAATGACTAAGTGAGCACAGCCCAGCAATTGCAATGGATAGACACAGACAAATCTATCTACCAAGACAGGCTGTGTTCACACTGCATGCTGCAAGTTGTTGAGACACAGCCTCACTTCACCACTGAATGCACCAATTATAGAGAATTAAGAGAACAATTCTCTCTCAAACCCTGCATCGTATGTTCAGAAATTTACTGTGCATATATGTTTATAGGATATTGTTTAGGATATTCGTCTACTTGTGATAATTTATCTGCTTTTTGTTCTTATGAAAATGTATTGCATTCAGTAATATATAACCTTGGCAATGTAGCACAAATATTCAGGCCAATTAAGCTTATTTGATTTTGAGAAAGAGAGAAGAATGCCACTTCACCATTTCCAAAAGTTACAAAGAAAAAGAGGGAATAAGAGACACAGATATGAGAGACTGAGAAAACAACAGAAAGAGAAAACAGTTACAACTCCACCGCTCTCCTGGGTGGTCCAAGTTAGGAGGAGTAAAGAGGACAGGCAAACAGTCAGATGTAAACTGTAAACCAGCTCTCCTCTACAATGGGCCAAAATGCTGCTGGCGCTGGCCACAGAAACAACATAAGACTACTGCACTGACATTCAGGGAAAGATGATGTGACAGTGGCAGAAAAAAAAATCAAACGCCGAGCTAAGGAACGTGCTGAACAACAAAAATATGATGAGTCACTAGAGTCCAGAAAGAGGGGGTGAAGGTAGGTCTACAGTTTCTCGAAAAGTAGGAATAGCTTTTCGTGTGGTAAATTTCAGATACAAAGGTCATTTAATAGCCTGCAAACCTTTGGCTGACTAAAGAGATCAGACAGCCACACACACATGCACGCACACATACATAGTGAGAGCGAGAACAAGTAGGAAATGACACAATTTGCTTGTGATTCTAACTGTCAAACATGAGGACATTGACCCCAGCTGAAAGGGAGCAGTGTAATCTCATAGCAATCAACTGTATGCTTAAATGGAGCCATGGCCAGGCAGTTTACCCTGTCCACAGCAGCACAGGGCCATGTGGTGGTGGGGGAGCTGCTGGGCTGGGGTCGGGCCAGTGTGTGTGTGTGTGTGTGTGTGTGTGTGTGTGTATTGGGGGGGGGGTTACTTCAAGGCCTCAAGGACCATGTTTGGTGACAAATTTTCTCCTGTGGATGACCTATTGGGAAACGTGCGTGTCTGGCTTTCTTGCTGCCCTCTCTGGTACACTAGGAAGGAGGTATGTCAAACCGGCTGGAAGAGACAGGAGAGCAGCACTGCCTGGCAGGCAGGCGCTCATCATCCCTCACCACAGGAAATTAAAGCAAACAATCAAGACCTTACATCCTGTCCATGAGACCACACTGTGCTCTGATCAGGAAAGTTTGTGAGTGTGAGAGATAGAGTGTGTATTTGCATGTGCACCTATCATGAGTGTGTTTGAATGGGGCAGACTGGAGTTACAGTCCAAATGGATCGTTGTGCTCCAGTCATTCCAGGATCAGCACATATAGAAAGATAAAGATATAGAAATTGAATTATAATACTATTTTAATTTTTGTTAGTTACCTTGGAAAACCTGAGCAAATAAAACCAAAACCATAGGCATTTTTAGATACCACTAGAGGAAAGGAGAAAAGAGAAAATAGTAATAGTAACAGTATCTTATCTTATCTTATCATTTGGGGAACCCTCCCTTTAATGGTGGGAAGAGGGCAAAGTGTATTTTTAATTATACGGAGAGAATAAGATGACAAACTGCTATTGTGAGTTGTGTTGTTATTCAGCAGCACTGGAACACTTTCAAGTCTCATATCAACTTACATACAGTGAACCTGGGTGTGTAACCACTGATCTTTGTCCAGCCTCAATGTTTGATTTCTGTCCTCACCTCATCTCTTCCTCCTCACCTTCATGTCCTGCCCTCTTAATCTGCCTACTTCCCCTGGCTTCTTCTGTCCTCCCTCCTTCCTCCACTCTTCCTCCCCGGCCTCCCCCTCAGGGCTTCTCAGGTTACCACACGTCACTGGCCCAGACAAGCTGGGGATTCTTTCAACGAGCAAATTACAGGCAATTAGGAGCCCAAAGGATAACATTTAGTGTGCAGGGGATGGCTGAAGCAGGAGGAGAGAGGGTTGTGCTGTGGAACACCCAGATCCTGGACAGAGAGAAGTGTGTGTGTGTGTGTGTGTGTGTGTGTGTGTGTGTGTGTGTGTGTGTGTATTGGGGGGGGGGGTTACTTCAAGGCCTCAAGGACCATGTTTGGTGACAAATTTTCTCCTGTGGATGACCTATTGGGAAACGTGCGTGTCTGGCTTTCTTGCTGCCCTCTCTGGTACACTAGGAAGGAGGTATGTCAAACCGGCTGGAAGAGACAGGAGAGCAGCACTGCCTGGCAGGCAGGCGCTCATCATCCCTCACCACAGGAAATTAAAGCAAACAATCAAGACCTTACATCCTGTCCATGAGACCACACTGTGCTCTGATCAGGAAAGTTTGTGAGTGTGAGAGATAGAGTGTGTATTTGCATGTGCACCTATCATGAGTGTGTTTGAATGGGGCAGACTGGAGTTACAGTCCAAATGGATCGTTGTGCTCCAGTCATTCCAGGATCAGCACATATAGAAAGATAAAGATATAGAAATTGAATTATAATACTATTTTAATTTTTGTTAGTTACCTTGGAAAACCTGAGCAAATAAAACCAAAACCATAGGCATTTTTAGATACCACTAGAGGAAAGGAGAAAGGAGAAAACAGTAATAGTAACAGTATCTTATCTTATCTTATCATTTGGGGAACCCTCCCTTTAATGGTGGGAAGAGGGCAAAGTGTATTTTTAATTATACGGAGAGAATAAGATGACAAACTGCTATTGTGAGTTGTGTTGTTATTCAGCAGCACTGGAACACTTTCAAGTCTCATATCAACTTACATACAGTGAACCTGGGTGTGTAACCACTGATCTTTGTCCAGCCTCAATGTTTGATTTCTGTCCTCACCTCATCTCTTCCTCCTCACCTTCATGTCCTGCCCTCTTAATCTGCCTACTTCCCCTGGCTTCTTCTGTCCTCCCTCCTTCCTCCACTCTTCCTCCCCGGCCTCCCCCTCAGGGCTTCTCAGGTTACCACACGTCACTGGCCCAGACAAGCTGGGGATTCTTTCAACGAGCAAATTACAGGCAATTAGGAGCCCAAAGGATAACATTTAGTGTGCAGGGGATGGCTGAAGCAAGAGGAGAGAGGGTTGTGCTGTGGAACACCCAGATCCTGGACAGAGAGAAGTGTGTGTGTGTGTGTGTGTGTGTGTGTGTGTGTGTGTGTGTGTGTGTGTGTGTGTGTGTGTGTGTGTGTGTGTGTTGTATTAGGTGTGTGTATACATGTGTAGATGAAGTCCTGATAACCAACTGTCCAGTCCTGAAGACATGAGAATCCAACTATCTTGTTCTCTACCGCAATGCTGCATGCACAGAGACACATATACACCAGAAGAAGAAAGTAAATCCTAAGTGAAGGGTACCAAAAGGACAGATACAGTCCCAATGGGAGTGCCACACACACAAGAGTGTTTAGAGTAGCAGCATGGTTAAGTGAACCACAGCCATATAAACTGCAACATTCTTCAGGACCTCTGTAGCTTCAAACCGATATGTCTCTCAGTTTTGTATGTGTGCGCGCGCGTGTGTGTGCGTGTGTGCATTTGTATGTGACAGAAAGAGAAAGAGAGAGTGAGTGTGAGCATTAGCATGTGCTGCCATCGTGCATTTACCATTCTGAACCAACAGTGAGAGAAGAGTGAGGAGATTAGATCTGAAGTGGATGAAAAAGGAGGAATGGAAAAATGTATCTCAGCATCTCTGCATGATGGGGTTTGATTTCTCCGAGTATCTCAAATGAGTCCAATTTATGCTGGGGGAGCTTTGTGCTAAATGCACATTTGGTTTGTGTTCTGTTTGAGTAGGGTTCAGAAGGTCAACTTCATCTCACTGATCACTGCTAATAAGATGAGGTTTCACCAAACAATGGGGAAAATATTAGAAAGCAACTCCAGATGGTTATTTTACCATTTATCACACAGGAAATGGCTGTATCTATCTATTAAATCTTCAGTGAAGCCATAGAGAAAGTCTTGATGTACAAACAGACTCTATGACAACTCTATGTCCTGTACAGTCTGGGCAATCACATATGCACACAACTCATTTGGCTACAGAGTCTGTTATGTGTTCAACCTGCTCATTTTTTTCAGGTAGTGGAATTAGCAAACTATTACTGCAAATTACCCCTAACTGTAATGAGGTGAGAAAGGAAGAGAGAGCGAAAGAGGATGAGTGCACAAAAGATGGTGCACTCTACAGCTGTGAACAAACCGGGGCCTGGAAGAGCCAACACCATAATTCCAGGCCTATCATTGTAATCACAGCTCCATCACAAAATGGATTTTGTCAGGGCACGCCAAGTCCACTAAGAGCAGCTCCAGTTAAACATTAAGCAGCTGCTCTCTCTCTCTCTCTCTCTCTCTCTCTCACTTCTCTCTCTTTTACACACAGACATACACACGCAAAGACACTTAAATACAAACACACACAAATATATCACTGGGCTTTGTTTGTGTATTTGTGAAGGATAAGAATCTTTTGCAGAAGAGTTTGAGAATACCTGTGTGCATGCGTGTGTGTTTGTTCATGCATGTGTGTGTGTGTGCTTCAAGCGAAGCCTGGGGCTGGTTTGGATTAGCTCTGCGTCTTGTTCAATCCGACAACAGTGACGTGTGCCCTGGTGGCCTGCACTATTGCACACACAAGCACATACGCACAAATGCTCAAACATGCACACACACACACACACACACACACACACACACACACACATGCAGTCATAAAAGATGCATGCTCACCCTGCATTTGTGTGTGTGTGCTTGTGCATTAACTTTTGTTTGTGCTTGTACCTGCCGCCTCACTGCTGGCTGGGAATGCAGGGAATGCTTCTGGCTCTGACCCCACCCCTTGTCCTGCTTGCCCAGCCCACTCCAGAGGGACATTGATGGGGAGTGATGGGGGTGCTTGTTGGGGATGGGGGTGGGGGTTAGTGACAGTTCAGTAACACTCACCAGAGCCCGCCGTCCCTTGTCGTAGAGTGGCATCGCCCACCCTCAGTGCCAGAAGGGAGAGTTTATTTTTTTAGCTCCTGCTCTCCCTAGTGCTGGCTACAGAGGACCACCGAGTGAGGGGTCTCTCTCTCCGTCTGCCCTAAGCCTCTTCTCCCCTAGCCGGAAAAAGATTTATTGGGGAGGGGGGGTTTGTATGAAAGAAAAAATGGTTGTGACCTCCACTTAACCAGAAGTAAACACACGGCTGTGGTAGTTTAATCAAAAGTGCGCGCTCTTCTCTCTCTGTCAGAGCAGCAGGGTTATGGGACTGCTGTAAACAGGTTGTAGTGTTGGCTTTTTTAGGGCATTGGATGGGAATGTGGGAATGTCAGGGTAGGGGCCTTTAAAATATCTACAAAATGTGTGGGGAAATAGACAGAGAGAAAAAAAAGTAAGCTAAAATGCTGAAATTCTGAGAAAGGTTTTGAAAAAAATACCAAATTTATTTTATTGAGGACGGGATGTGGCTAAGAAAAAATAGCATCCACACTTGTAGCATCTGGTTTGAGTGGCTGAATTCTTTTTTCGCAATTAAATCAAAACTTTAAAATCAGATATATCATATCAGGTCAAGTTTTTATTTATTCAGCGATTACAGCTGTGTGCAACAGCGCAACTCATCTTTGAGAATATCTCCATCTGAAATCGGATCCATTCTTCCTGCACAGCAATTAAAACACACACCACTAATAACCTACATCTGTTTGACATCATATTTATTTTACAAAGATGAAGTCTCTACCACTTGTTTACCACAGTCTCTACCACTTGTGTCTTGTTCAGCCTAGTGCTTTTAGAGCCAAGCTGTGGGTACATGTTTTTTTTTTTTTTTTTTTTGGGGGGTAGTTTTTTTTTTTTACTGGCTCTAGAGTTTTGATCAATATTTTCAGCCAGTTAATTTACATTTGAAAATTGTGTTCACCTGTCTCAGCTTCTGTATACTAGTTCTTCTTATAAACATAGCAGCTTCACATTCATATAATAATACTGTAAACTGAATCAGAGTGATTGTAATTGGATGAAAATCTGTTTTTATTTTTCTAGAATTCCTGACTACTATTCATGAGAAGAATGTATATTTTCCCCCCAATGTCTATTCAGTGCTGTATATTAAAGGCTTCTCTCTCATCTCTCTCTAACACTTTGCATTCTCGAGTATATAATCAACCAATAAATGGTTTGTAACACATTATAATGTGGTTGTAAGCAGATGTAAGAACATTTACAAGTGTTTATCAATGAATTTGTCAACAACTTTAACTCCTCCTGTTAAACATCCATAATTGGTGTATAATCAGATAATACATGCATTATAACATAATATGACATAGTTGCAGTTATAAACAAATTTATGTTTTCAACAGTTTTAAACACATTTAGTCTGTTTTAGTCTGTGTCTAATTTGTACATGTGTAAACTCAAACGTCTACATTATACAGTGTTATCGAGCATTCATTAACAGTTTATACAACCGTTATGGTTTCATGAGGAGCAAGAATTGTTGATAAACGCAGTAATAAACACTTAAAAATATATGTAACAAAAAATCTGTGCTCATAACTATATTATACTGTTTTACAGTGTGTAATAAACCGATTAAGTGTTTATATACGGCTTATAATTTTTTTTATGGGGGTTCAAATTAAGTATTATTGCTGATTTTAGCATTTTAAGATTAGAATTTTTAAGCATTAAAATTTGAAGGTACTGCATTATGTATTAAGCAATAACATATATCACTGAAAATTCAGTCATTTAGTTTGCTGTTACAATTTCTTAATTATTTGAAAATATAGAAATATCCCTAAAACCTGAACAGTTACTTAGAGCTGCTTGATTTTTCAGTAAATAGTCTAAAACACAGGTGCATAATTATGCTGATACAGAGTGGGAGTGAGACATTAGTGTTAAAAGTCAGTGATTACACCACTGTTCTTAGCACTGCCAACAGTTACACAATGTTTTTCAGTGAAGAAGACAAGTTTTCCAGCGGAACTGTAGTGCAAACTCGTCCATCCTTTTCCCCTCAAAAAAATATCCCTATCCCAACCCCCATATCTCTATCCAGCACCTTCCAGTTCACAAATGAAATATAATAATAACTCTATTTTCTCAGTTCCACCTTTCTGCTGTGTTTTCTACACTGGCCTTCTACTGACCTCCTCCTGTCTCCCTGTTTCTCCTCACTCCCTGACATTTTCTTGGTTATGGATTCACTCAGTACAGGGCGCAGTGTGTTACACAGAGAGATGTCCTGTGCATCTGAAAACCACCCTGACCATTTTACAGAACAGACTGTGAATACAGACAGCACTGCACACTACCAGCACTAAATAAACAGGCTCCAGCTCCTCTGGGGAGCCGGCAAACACGGATCCAGCCGTCTGACCAGCTTCCCTCACAGGGCAGTGGTTGTGTGAGGCCTGAACCTGGCCTTCCTGTCTAGACCAGTGGAGATAGGGTTAATAAAATGCTCAACGCTGTCTGAAAGCTGTCTGTACATTGGCCGTTGCATCCATCTTCAACTTGTTCCCACTGAGGCAGATCATCACACCTCCGCATACACCTTTATTTCTTCCATCCCACCCCCTCAGTCCCTCTCCCCTCCACTGCCTGCTTCCTTCTCCTCCACCCTCCATCCTTGACCACTAACTTACACTCACTGTCACTTTGGAATTCTTCCTCCCCCCACCCACGTCTCTTTTGCTCTCACGCATGCGCTCTGTCTTTCCATTGAGAAGCACCATTTATGAGACAGTCCTAGAATAAATGGTGGTCAGCAGTTCAGCATGCTGGCTTGTCCTGCTCTGTAAATATGGATGACTGGGCCCAGCCAGAAGGAAAATGTGTGAGCATCTACAACAGCGACTGGACGGTTCTGCCAACAAGAGCACCTGGATGGTGTTAATCACAGCTTAACATAAACACCGCTTCAAAACGACTGCAAACACACACACACACACACACACACACACACACACACACACACACACACACACACACACAAGTGACCAAGTGCACGTGCACACAAACTGTCTCCTTTATGTGTTAGGACACAGACATGCTAGCAGAGTGCCACACAGACACTTGCTGATGTAATACACATTGCACCCACACAAAAGCATCCATCACTGCATTTTCAGTAAGAGAGCAAAAAATTGAATGCAGGGCAGCACATCCCACTAACCTGATGTTCATAAAGGCCATTTTGTTACCACTTCATTATTCAGTCTGACCTTCTGGCTTCTTATTTGCCATTTTCTGTGAGGAGAGGATTTGATTTTGCCCTAACCATTCACTGCTGTATCTGACATAATCTTATGATGACATCAAAGCTGCTTTACCCAGGTTAGTTAGCATAAATTAAACATGTTTACCTGGTGGCAGGTAAATGGCAGGTAGTCAATATTAAGAATAAATATAATGTATTATTTATGCTAAGACAGGGTGCTTTGCAATAAGGCACAACAAGCTGTTCTGATATAGGATAATAACAAACAAGGCAGACCTGACAATTCTATTGCAAACAATAGTGCAAAGTAGTTCACTCCACCAAGTTCAATGTTTTCCGCTATCAGGACACCTCAGACTGCATCATCCCTGTTATAACATGGATGTTAACTGCAGATTCCCGAGGGAATATGCTACTATTAAAAATATTTTGATAGAATACTAATGGTGTACAGTGCCCACAATTATGCAGCAGTTATAAGCTAAACATAGATCACAGATATAATTTAAAAGTACAAAATGACACAAAAAATAAATCAACAAATGAAACACACATAAATGGTAAGTAGTTTTCCCACTACAGATAATAGTTTCTAACATTTTTAGTATGGGAGTAGTAATCATTTGTCACTGAATCCTTACAACCTAGGATACTACTATGGCCAAAAATCTAATTGTTCATCTGTAGCGCAGCTACCTTTGCTGAATCAATAGACTTTCCTCTCCTCATTATGCTGAGGTTTTACATTCAGTACACTTCTACATAGACTTGCAGCCACACAAACAGACACACACAGAGAGGAAGGACACATTTCACCACAGTATCCTCTTCTCTCTACAAACTGATTTGGGAACCAAAGCATGTTAAATCGGTCTCGTGGCACTTGGCCACCCCAGTATTTATCTCTCTGGGACCTCGACTCGACCTTAATGGATCATCCTCATCGTCATTTGAGATACAGTCATGTCTATAATAAGTAAACACATGCTGTCACACATCAGCCCATCAGCCAAACCTCTCCAGGCTCTCCAGCGGAGGGGGCCCTTGGTCCAGCATCTCCACGCAGGCTTTGTCTGTTTGTCGGGCAAACAGAAGTACACGGCTGGCCTGGGCGCTGACAACAACCATGCTTTATTGCCCAGTGTCTGGGCTGAGATAAACACAGTCAGCATGCCATGAGAAGGTTGTGTGTGAGTGTGTACGTGTGTGCTCACATCAGTCAAAAGAGGAAGATGTATTATCTGTTTAAACTCCCTCAGTGCAGCCAGGCCACACAGCAGGCCTGCTGCCTATTTCATTTCAGCTTACACAATCTGGCCTTTCTCTTATATCTCTAATACTTAACATTTTTGTAAAAGCTTACTTTAAATGTCCATTCCCATATCAAGTATCCAGACTGTAGTAATATTATAGTGTGACTGCTGCAGACAAATACAAATTTCAGTCTTAAATTTGCCAAAATGATAAATCCTAATAGTTTGACATCTAAGTCTGCTGTATTCAGAAATACTGATATTGGTGCTATTTATGAAAGTCAGCAGACAATTGTATAACATTTTGGAAAAAAACTCTTTATATGTGCTTTTCATTCTTGCCTGTCAAGTTGATCTGTGCTGCCATGCTGTATATTTTCCATCAGACTTACCATATGACATGAGCACACAATCTGGCAACCGCAGTGTCCAAGCCTCAACCACAACAGACCAGATATTGGTTTTCAGGACAGGGTCTGGTTTTACTGGAGACGGACTTGATGATGGCGAGGGATGTAAGACCAGTTTTGAAGGTATACATTACTGGCAGCGGAGGAAGAATTCAGAATTCCTCAATGGAAAAATACTCCAGTAGAAGTCCTGCATTCAAAGTAAATGTACAGAGGTATTATCATCAAAATATACTTAAAGAATCACAAGTAAAAGTACTTGTGCAGAATGGCCCCTTGCAGAAAGTTATTTTAATATTGCTGCAGGTCGAGATGGAGATAATTGTAACAACTTGGTATACTGTTGGATTGTTAAATGTAAAACAGTATATATCATATCTTGATTTTTTATTTGGTAATCCTAGGTTTGTATGTGAAATATTAAGCTTTAAAGTAACTGCTAACTATAGCTGAGCCATAGATAGAAAAAATAGAAATATTTACGTAAAGTATGAGTACCTAAAAATTAAACTTAAGGACAGTGGCTGAGTAAATAAACTAACATACTTTCCACCGCCGTATTACTGGTGAGCCTTTGACTGTCTTTATCTCTGAAGACTTCACAAGGGGAGAGAATCTTATTTTTTTTTATATCTGTTTTGAAAATAGATAGTTTTTTTCCCCCAAATCTTTCTCAGATAAAGTGATCAGAAATTCTTATGGTTTCGTTCTTGCTCAGTCCCAGTATTGTGGGTATTTTTTTTTCTTTTTTATTTCTCTATGTTGCAGTATGTTGTTGTACATTTTTAATTGTTTTATGCTCTTTTATAGAGAAACTTGGAGCGAACCTGCAATCTTTACTATATGGGAGGCACTGTAGTGGTCTCACTTCTCCTGTGGAGCCAGCTGGAGTCTCTTCAATTACAGCCCATTAGCACTCTGTAGATCCAGCCGTGTCTCTGTCAGACAACAGACCTGATCCACAACACATTACCAGCTCCTCCTGCTTCACTTCTCACATGAAGATCAACCGCATAGGAAGAGAAGTAGTAAACTAGGATCAACAAGGTAGTTTCAGCGTGTCCCCTCACTTCTACCCCTGGTAAATACACATACACACACACTCTTGGTACCCTATGCGGTTGCGAGGCCCCAGTCCTGCCCCGTCTACTCACACATTGATTAACCCTGAGAGTGTTTGGCCATTAGAGCCCGATCTGCAGAAATCAAACCAATATGTGAACTCTGTGATTAGTGTCAAAAGTATTACAACGCCTTTCACTCAGAAACCAGAGCACGGTGCATTCCAATCCTGCTCCCCATATCTCTGGCATGAAATACAAATACTCTACGATGAGGGAGAGAAGCACAGGAGAGATGCTGGGTGGGGGTTATCGAGCAGCTATATTTTTTCCACGTCAGTTCGGAGAACATGTCACCCTGGTGCTCCTTCTCTCCCACCTTCTCTCTCTCTCTTTCTCTCTCTCTGTCTCACACACACACACACAGACAATCAGTTATAAAAATATTTCTCCATCGTCAAATGTCCAGGGGCTACTGAGGCAACACAATTCTCCCCAGTGGGAGGCGGATCAGAGGAGCATTCTGCACTCTACCTGCTTTACTGACAGACCTCCCTGAAATCCACTGGCTGCATTTCACCTGTAAAGGCAGCCGCACAAATACAAGCCAATAACCTGGGTGGGGGTAAGGCAGCCATACAGCAGAGGCTTTCTGCCAGCGCAGACAGAGCCCCTGACTCTGAACGCCGGCCAAAGACATAAATGTCCCCTGCATCATTTATGCAGTCCAAAAAACCCAAAAGCCAAGGACGGGAAAGAAGGAGAGACAGTAGTGTTACAGTACAATGGCAGGGGTGATGGAAGGATGGGGAGGTAACAGGAAGAACTTTTACCACACACTGCGTGGGTGAAGAGGACACAGAGGCGGTACAATGGCGTAGTGGGGATGTATATTTACACTAGGGGTTGATTTCTCTGCCCCATCCCCACCTCTGACTCAGTGGCAATGTGCTGACTGGAAACTGCAAGAAGGTCACTTTCCATTTAATTTTGACCAGACATGTCTTTTAACTGTCTAATACACATCAGTTTAGAGGAGTTTCTGACCTCGGGTTGAATATTCCCCTGGAGATAGGACTTTCTTGTATAGTATAATAATCTAAATTGCAGAGTCATAATTGAGATATGATATCATGTATCTCTCTCAGGGCTGGCTGGCATGAAGGCAGAGGCCAAGCAGGAAGTTAGCGATAGGAATAAATTGTTAAGAGGAAGGAAATGTTTAAGTCCAGAGGGATGATAGCTGCTGATTCTGCCATAACACACCTCTTAGGAAAATTTAAGACGCTATCGAAGTTGTGCAAACTGTGCTACCTCTCTGTATTCTGGGACTTTTTAGGGAAGAAATGTTAGCTGACTTATGACATATGAAGTACCATTTCATCAAAAAAAAAATTTATATTTGCTGCTGTGCATTGCTTTCCTGTAATGTCACTATTGCAACTACAATGCTCCATTCATCCTAATCCTGTTTTGCAGAATCAACATGTAGAACAGAGGGACACACTGGTGTTTGGCTTTATGCTTAATTTACACTCTCATTCAAGTAAGCTTGGATCCAGGACCTGGGACACCTTTTGGAGGCTCGATGACTACACCGAAACACTTCACATGTGACTGAAGCGATCATCCAGAAGCATACCTTCACAGTGTTTGTACCTTCGACAGCTAAAGCCATGGCAGCCTGTTCCCTCTTCTCTAAAACAATCACATGATATATATGAAAACTATCTGTCTGTTGTGAAATATAGTGCACTTTACAAGGCTTAAATAGATGGACAAGTAAAAACCCAAGAGCCACACTATTGTCAACAAGATGCAGGTTTTTCTTTTTTTTTGGGGGGGGGGGGGTCAAGTTGGGATTTCCCAATGACCCTGAACAGGAAGTGGTTTAGAAAATAGATGGAGGGATGCCATTTACCATGGAATAATACAATGAACCGCAGAAAGTTACAGTAAACGGTTGCAGGTTTGGTGACTCATCTGTCAGCCACAACAACTATATAACAGACACCTCTGTCTGAATGATAAATAATCATTATTAAATAGTCGTTATTCCATGTTTAAAAGGGCTTATTTGAATGTTTCTGTTCAATTCTCATTGCTCCCACTACAGCTTATGTTCTTATTCACTGAAATCAGCTGAAAAATGTTGATAAATTATTTGTGCGCTCTGTCTGAGTCTAAATTTTGTTGTCTTTGTGTTGTGTTCAGTACTTTTGTATTGGTACATAAAGGGGCTCACTATACGAAACAAAGTTTCCCAGCCTGTGGATCCTCACTCCTCCCTGTCGTACTTGATGCAACATACCAGCCTTATTGACAAGTTTTTGTTGCAAATGGAGTGTGTAAGGCGGTGCGGCCGCCCAGGCTGTAAGGTGCACATGTGGGACCCAGCCCTGCAGTGGAGGGCTGGGCCTATGGAGGTCTGGAGCTCTTCTTTCCCCAGGTTTAGTCTACATGACCAGAGGACTACAGGTCCCACATCTGGACTTGACCACCATCAACGCCGTCAGCACTAACACAGTGCCGAGGCACGTGCGCCCCTGTACCCAACACGGGGTATTAGAGGTCAACACAAGTTATTACAGGCCCAAGTGGAAGCATGGAGAGAGGCCGTAATACTTTTCACTGATTGTGGAACTACAATACACAAAAAAACACACCAAAGGGTGTACTATACTCTGCGTGTAAAGCATCATATGCAGGTGTGTTTCCTTAGCTACAACAACACCAACATAAAAGAGCACAAGACTTCCTAGCTCTGCATAGCTCACTGCATATGGCTTCATCTTTCACAGTTCAGAAATGAATGAAAATGTGTGTTTGTGTGTGTGTGTTGTTTTTTTTTCTGTGTGTAAATGGTTGCAGCTATAATGTGAGGAGCATCAGTAAGGTGTTGGGGGGGTAGTAAACAGATATAGAGCAGAGCGAACTCTTATGGTCTGCCTACCAGCAGGCCACTCACAGTTCACAACACATTGCATACTGGAGCATTTTTTTTCTTGATGACTTACTGTCTGTCCCTCACACACTCTGTCTTTACCTCCTTTACCTCCCCACCTGCTCAACTTCTGAGTAGGCTACAGTTTCACTGGTAAGATGCAAGTTTGTCCAAGTTGACCAGAATGTGCTCACAACCTTTTGTATTAGCAGCTAATTACATTTTCTTTAAACTCGATAAAGCCTCCTACCCAACCACCCCTGTTTCCAAACATACATCTGGCATCTACCTATCTCAGCCACAGAAGATTTAAGAGCCACTTGATCACAAAGAACAGATTGTTTTCCACTACCTTTCTTTTCTTTTTCATTCTCTCTGTCCTTTTATGACACACGTGGGAGAGCAGGAGCATCCAAAGTCGCATGTAATGGCAAAAATTCCTAGCAGCCCCCCTCGGATGTCCCCTCTTCCTGCTATTCTATATATGTCACCAGGCCTTTCAGAGGGGGCTCTTATGGGAACCTTGCTGGCGAGAGATTTGTCTTCACACACTCACACACACTTGGCATGCACATGCTTGAATATACACAAGTCACATAGATGCCTGACACACACACACTCATCCAAAGAGGGATAAATGTGAGGGATCGGTTGGAGGGTGTGGGTATGACCATGAGGAATGCCAGCCGAGGGCTGTGGTCTGACACCTCTCGCTGTCTGTGTCGCTGTCAGCCATGGGAAACACTGTAGCCTAGGAGAGCTCTGGCCAGAGGGTGACGTGATGGGGCAGGATGTGTTTCCAGTGGTGAGGTTTAACCATGAATGTGGATATGCTCAGAGGCCTGTGGAGGAAATTCTCAGCACCCCTTGGCCTCTTCATTTCGTGGGTGTCAGTAGTGGTGTGCCCCAGCTGGCCACACACACGCATGCACACATTTTACGCAAATATCAGCTCCTTCACCATGAAACCGTATACCTGGTATTTCATATTCAATTTCACCTTTTAACAGGGGGGTTTTACCTGGGATTCTTTCATGCTATTTTGCATTTACTTCACTTTTTTTTTAAGGCTAATACACTCTGATGGTCCAGAGTAGCAGTGAAAGGCCCCTTGGTGGCCATATAGTGGATTAATAATACTAGTTGGAGTGATTCATCCAGTCCTGCAGTGGAAGTTATGACTTTTTCCCATTGCTCTCCATAAATTCAAGCCTGTGATACAAGCATCGGTCATTTACAATTTTAATTGTTCCCATTGAACCACATGTTGGTTTCTTCTGACAAGAATATAAATGGTTTCTGTGCTTAATGGACTGTGACAATCCTTCAGAGTCTCACAACACGGCCACACGTTTTCAATCACAAACTGTGCCCTTCCATTCCTTCTCTCCTTTCTCTCTACCTCTTACACGGTGTTTATTTCTCTCCCTCTCTCTCTGTAACCTATCCCCACTCTCTTCCCTGCCCCAGAAACCCTATTCTTGCCCTCTGATAGAATTAGTGAATCCTTGAACCATGGTGATCAAACTTCCTGAAGCAATTACTATTAAGCAGTGGCCAGAAAGCGTAACGTTGAATGTGCTACAGAGGCGGGAAGCTGTTTACAAGGAGCCCAGAGAGGAGCCTGGTGACACCCACACCAGAAGCAGCTAGAGGTGCTTTAAGTAGGCTGGCAGAAAGAGGGTGGGGTCAGTGAGGGGGTTGGGGCAAAGGGCTTGGGGGCACTGATCTGTTTTTGAAGGGCCCATGCTCTCAGAATTTACTCACATGGTATGAAATATTAGGAAACATTATAATACTGACTGATGTACTTCAGCTTCAGATGGAAAATTGGAATTCCAGTAACACATGTATACGGAAAGACAAGGAAAAAAGGCCAGATGAAGAGAGGCAGGTTGAGAAGTGGTGTAACAAAAACCAGGTTTCCTCACATCAATTTGTAAGTTGCTTATAAAATGGAGATTTTTCTCTTTTTCATCCTATGCATGGTAAGCATGGGCTAAGCAAGTAAGAAATGACAGAATCTGAGAAACATTAGAGTAGATAACAAAACTTGACTCTGAATTTCGACAACTCCCCTTGATGTGTCAAAGACACACGTGCCCAGAAATACATGATTCAATTTGAGCCATTTACTGCCTATGTTGCATCATTGAATTATTCCACTCTATTCTGACACTTCAATAATACCAGTATATATCTATATATATATATAGATATATATATATATATGGAAAGACATATTGAAGGTCTGAAGCTTTTTAAAACAAAATTAAAAACCAAACCATCACTCGTTTTTCCTCTCTTCTGTCAATAAAGCCACATCCTCCACTCAACCAGCACATCATTTAATTCAACATCATGGTCTTAAAGACAAATACAAGCATATACCAACTGTTTATTTTTGGAATGGTCTGCGTTAAATCTAATTTGTGCAGGATGGGCGCTGGGAGACCCAGGAATCCCCTGCAGCCTTGGAGGAGAAAGAAGAGGAATGTGACCCCTAGAGGTCAGCGGTCCCCTCTCCTGGGTTACAGGGGCTCCTGCAAAAGGGCTGGGCCGGGGTCACAGGTCAGTAGGCTCGCTCATTCGGCGCTGCCCTGGCGCCTGCCGGCACAGCCCTCAATTTGTAAAGCAGTAGAGGGTGACCCCAGAGGGCCTCTCCTGGCTTCCCTGGCCAAACACAGGTCTTAAACACTACCAGCCTCCCCCTGATTCCCTTGTCTCCCCTTGACTCCCCCATCCCAAAACCAGGACCTATAGTCTAACACACGCGCATGCACACACTCAACACCAATCCATCCTTAATAAGAGGAATTACCCCAGGCAGGGGCAGAAGAGAAGGGGAGGGGGTAGCAGGTATGTTACCCGCCTCATTACTTAGTGGATTTATGTAGGATCATATGCCCTGTGTGTAGTTGTGCACTTGGGTGCTTAACTCCTTGACCTGCACTGTAAATAAGTAAATTAATAAATACAAAGCCATGCTGTCTCGGGATAGAGTTGGATCAGAGAAACTCAGAGGGGTTAATACAGCAGACACATTGCAGAGATTATGGTCATTAGCACCAGATCTAAGCTTCAAGTACATTTCTAACCATTTTGCCTCCTCAGTGAATAAAAAATGAATAAAAACAAATAAAAGGATAACCACAATACTGGAAAATAGTTTCTCCCTAATTGTTTGTCAGAACAGCAACCCTCAATAACTTCTGCAGCTCATGCTTTGGAAAAAGCAATGTTAACCTCCAATGTCTGACTGTCTGCTTCTGAGTGAGTTTTTTCTGATACTGACTGTTACAGAGAGGCCAATTATCCTGGCCAATGAGGAAAGGCCTTTGACAGCATAATTACAGGCAGCCTTGCCTTGCAGCAACCATATGCCTAGGTATGGCTACCAGTCACCCAGCAGTTGGGAACAGGAGATGAGAGGAAGGCAGAATCGGGACATGGGGGTGGGTCTGAGGGTGTCTTAATCCTCCAGGACCCAATGTCCTGTCTTGTCCCAGACTCTGGGGCCTCTCCATGGGCTGCTGAGAGTCGGAGCTGGGGCCTGATTTGGCCCAGCTGGAGGAAGCGGGCGATCAGAGTTCAGTTGGTGCAGACAGAAGTAAAGTAAACAGCCGTGGTCACTGGGCAGGCCGTTAGCAGGCCTCGGACAGATGAGCAGGGGGCCGGGAAGACCACACACATACATGTACAGCCAGACCACACAGGGGCCGGAGCTCAGGGGCCTACGCACGCAAGCACACGCCCCATCGGCAGGGATCCCCTGTGGGCAAAAGCATGCTGCAGGTCAGGGTGGAGAAACATGGAGCACAGAGGAACAACAGACTGGCACAGAGTTGGCCTGGGACCCCCTGTGAGCCTGGATGAACCTTTACATAGCCTCAGTATGACAGAGAGAAACTGGCACGTCTGACCCAGTGACTGGAGACATAATCCTCCTATAGAGCAGAGCTGTAAGAGACAGTAAACACAAACAGGAAGAGATTCATAAGTACGCTGCTGTTCCACTGCCAAATCTTAAAGTGCAGTTTGGAGAGTGTGTCCGCCTCCATGTTGGAGGCACGCACTCCCTTCAGGGGAAAAACCACACGTACATTAGCTGGGAAATCACATCATGTTCATAAACCAAAAGTGAGCTGTGGCAAATATGTAATTGTGAATAAGATTTATTTTTTGTATGAGTTCTTTGCTTTATAAAATGTACGAAAAGGGAAAACCGCTACAATGAGGGATATAGTTTATTGTTTTATAAATTATTGATCTTTACATTCAGAAGTTGTTATGTGGCACATTAATGTAATAGTTCTGGACAAATAAGTGCATTTTGATACAAACTCCCTGATCTTAAATTGATCTGTGGTAACATCAGAGAAGCTTGTGCTGTGTGTTTTGTGTAACTGAAATCTCTCTAAATCTCTAACTTAATTCACTAGAATGGTATTTCCAGAAAAAAAAAAAAAACATACTATGTGGGCGGTATGCTTCAAAACAACACACATACATGCAAAGGCATTAGAGAAATTAACGGCCTAACTATTACATAAACTACAGTTCTGTTTTCATTTTATTATCCTTAAACTTCTATTAAAATCAAAACACAGAAAAAAAAACTTATCACACTCCACAACACTCCCTCTCTCTTTCTCACACACACACACACAGTTAGGACTTTGGCAAACATATTAACACGCATAGGCTAAACAAAAATAAATATATATCACAAAAACACACTCACACACACTCTCTCTCTTTCCACCGTTCCACATAATCATCAGTCTCTTTCTTTATCTGGACAGTGTCAGAATGACCCATGGGAGAGGCTGTGAATGTATGTGTGTGTGTGTGTGTGTGTGTGTGTGTGTGTCTCAGCCTGACATAGGGTGGAGTGAGGAGCAATGCTCTCAATCACAATTACTCCCCACTGCCACCAGTCATGCCGCCTGCCTCGCATCACCTTACCATGTGTGCACACACACATGTATGCCTGCGCACGCAGACACACTGAAACACAAGGTCAGCGTTTCCACTGGAAAGACATGATGTGCTCTTGAGTTCGACAGCGAGTCCAAGCTCACCTCCACCGAGGATCTAGTGCAGCTGTCAGAGGGATCAGGCAGAGCAGGGCTGGACTGCACCATCTGCCTGCTTACAACACACACCCTCCGGTGTATCAGTAATCCTCAGTACCCTGCCTCCCTCTTCTTTCATCGCTTATCTCCACATTTAATACTCCATTTATGATAAAG
Source organism: Xiphias gladius (assembly GCF_016859285.1). Taxonomy (NCBI): domain Eukaryota; kingdom Metazoa; phylum Chordata; class Actinopteri; order Istiophoriformes; family Xiphiidae; genus Xiphias; species Xiphias gladius. The sequence goes on from NC_053400.1 coordinate 17,426,125, forward strand.
AATGACAGGTAGCTTGGGCTGTGATCCCTCCTCATCTGGCCTTTATCTCATAATGGTACGAGCTGCATTCTTCCTTCCAGCACAGGGCCCTGCGAGCCTTGATAAATCCTCATCGCAGGGTGGGCAAACCACTGGCTAAAAGTTTTTCTGGCTGTGAAAGAGGGTAGTTGAGAAATTAGTACAAAATATGCTGAAAATGAAATGTGCTGGCCACGTGTTTGTCAGTTATATATGTGTGAGAGCACTGTACATGGGAATGAGAGGAGGCACAACCAGCAGTATTGCTGTATTGTCTTGAGATGCATTGTTGAGCTGACCTAGAGAGTCAAGGTCTTTTTGAGTAAAAGGAAGGACTCCTTAACAAAGTCTGCAGTCATTGCTGACGTTTGCTATTCGGTGGTTTCGAGCTAAGAAGAAGCTGACAGCTTGTGTCTGGGGGTCAGACTCGACAAGGACATGGGCATGTGCTCGGTGTCTGGACAGGAGGCTGGGGTCAGGGGGATAAGAATTGGCAGTGATTTGAGGTCATGGATGCAAGTTTGAGGAAAAGGATTGGCCGCAGCCTGTAAAGGTAGCAAATGCCGTTGTGAGGCAGACGGATGATTTAATGTTGTGATGGTGAGGTTAGGTCAGGGTTATAGGGAGTCTTGGGGGTCCGCGGTACTGAGGAGCCGAGGCAGTGAGCTTCAGGGGGAGCTGGACACTTGTCTGCAGGGTTAGGAGCTAGTGAAGGTCACAGAGTAGTAATATATGGCTGTCAGGTAGAGGGGAAGAATAACACAGACTCTGTCCTTCCTGCCTTGCCACAAGAGCGTCTGGGTCCCCACCGGGTAATACAGTGAGGTCATGACCTGTATGCAGGCTGAGATGAGATTCTCAAACACATAGAAGATGGACGTTCACTGACAGGACCCTCGTCCTATAAAGAGCGACGATTTCATGAAGTGTCTCTCAAACTGTAAAAAAAAAAAAGAGAGAAGACTTTGCTGTCAGAAAAAAACAGCAATCAAGATAATCTATAATAATAATGATAATAATAATAATAATAATAATAATAATAATAATAATAATAATAATAAATTTTATCGACAGATGAAGTTGACAATTATTGTTTTTTGCAGCTGAATATTAAAACCTTTTCAATCACAAAATTAACTTAGTATATCTGTTGAAAAAATTCAAATTTAAAAATCTGACTAATGCCTTAGGTTCTTACCATACAAATATTATTTTCAGTCTCTTCTTTCACTTACTATGTATATTGTCTCATATTTTCCATCAGAAAGTCTTGAACTGGACTGACAGTAGTAAAGGTTAAAGTTTTTATTATGTTTATCGGTAGCTATTTAAAAAAAAATATTAATATCGCCTGTTTTCCGACATCTAAGGCTGTGGTGAGACTGAGCCTGATTGAAAGTCGAAAGACTTTGGCTCCGATTCCTCTATTGTCTGATCAGACTGGAGAAGTCCTCAGCTCTCTAAATTGGTCCTTAATGAGACTCGCACGTAGGCCACTTCCCTTTGACCCCAGACATCTCCGAGCTTGTCCCGCGGTTCCTCTTCGGAAAAGGAGGACCAACTGGCGAGGAAACCTTGCTGCAGCGCAGGAAGGCTCGAGAGAGAGAGAGGTGACTCATTTAATTTTTCAAACGCGGGCATTTGATCCTAAAAATGCAACAGCACACTTCCCGTCTTGGCTGCGTCAATTGCACAGGCCTATCAGTGGCAAAGCCTGTGTGGGTCTGTGTGTGCAGATGGCGACCTCTGAGAAATCCCACAATCCTAAATGATGAGATATATATATATATATATATATATATATATATATATATATATATATATATATAATATTACAGCGCATAAACATTCTTCGTCCAGGATTCTTTTTGGATTGTAGTTTGGACTAGTTAATAAAAACGGATATGATCCCACAGCGTGCAGCATGATGATGATGATGATGATGAGGATGGTGATGTTTATGTCATATCGATATTGGGCTGTAGGGTATTAGTGGGCTGTTATTAGTAGAATGTGGTCTGGCATTAATATTAAAATTAGCGGTGCTAGCAGCAGTTGCTGTTGTAATGTCTTGTTTATTGTGTAGCCTATAAATAGGGCAGTTCTAGCAAATGGCAGCGGCCCTCTTTATGGCGAGGTATTATTCACAGTTGTAAAATCCTATGGCTCAGGTCTGTCAGACAAAGATGGACTCCAAGTGCACTCCGTGCCTGGCTGCGAGATGTGGAACATCATCCAGCTTTCACTGCTTTCCAGATGATGGCTTCTTCTTCTTCTTCTTTTTTTTCTTTTCTGTTATTGTTGCTGTCTAACATGTCCAGTACCCGCGACGCTTCGCACGGGTTATGACCAACACATTGTGCATGAAACAATAAAGTCTGTTCTTAAAATAGCACCAGAGCATGAGCACGAAGAAATGAAAACTCTAACAGCTCCGTGCATCTCCCGGCCTGAATGTATATTTTTTTATTTATCATAGAAAAAAAACAAAAACGTTTTGCATGATTGGCAGGACTGGCGTTGGTGAAATGAGGATGCCTCAGTTCACCGCCCTCTTTCATACCTATGTGACCACAGAATAATACCGTGCCCGTCATCGGTTGCTCCTTCAGGTGTGGATGTAAACACTGTACATTTTGGGGGCACGCGGTAAAAGAATTTGACTGTAAAAACGCTTCTTGAGAAAATAACACCACTGACGGTTTTAACATTACCTGACAGTATTTCTAAGACGTTCAGACCACAATATTTTCAGGGGGGAAAAAAAATCCCCATATTTGAAATGTGTCTATATCAAATATATCAAATGAAAAACGACAGTTTGGACATTTACTGTAAACAGCCCAAAGCCAGGCTTAAAATTAAACAATAAACACATTATAGATATTATTAAGAAGATAGGACAGAAAATATTGCTACTTTACACTTTGGGGAAGATGGGTGATTAAAATTACCTCTAAAATAAATAAAAACATGTTTTCTTTTTTGGTTTTGTAAACTGAGCATATTATAACTTTTACAAGCATTAGAGCTGTTGTTTAACTCCCAATTAACTTGAGAGAATTCCTTTGCCTGTTTTAAGTGTAAAGTCTGCCACAGGCAATGCTGGACAAATGAGAGAGGCTTTCAGTGTGAGTCTAAGTGTAAGGTTTACTGATATGACCCTCTAGATGGCGTTAACATGCTTTGAGGGTCTGTGGGTTATTATCTGAAAGCAGACACTCAAAAGAAACAGAAGACCATAAAAACTGATTTGTAATTTGCATTGAAATTACTTCACTGAAATACCAGCTTATCTTTAGTGATGTGCACAGAATGTGTTTGTGTTTGGCAAAGGCCGTGGCTGATTAGTTGCTTGCTGACAAAAGTTATTTTGGGCAAACAAGTGCAGCACAGCATGAAAAAGAGGAAAAACAAATACAGTAACTCATGAACTAGTGAAAAACGTGAGTTAGAAATGACATAAAGAACTGACTGAAAATCTATTGAAATCTGTGATAGTTAAACTTAAAAATTCTGTGCAAACTTCAAGAGCATCTCTCTCACTCTCTCTCTCCCTCTCTCAAACACACACACACACACACACATATTGACCGGGTCATCATTCAGAGACACTTTGGTGTGCCTGTTGCCCTTTCGCATATTTTCACATATCTGCTGCACTAAATGCTCATAATTGATGCATCTGTCTGTCAGCTGGCAGCACGTGATTGGGCTAAAACAGTCCTGTGGAGAGAGGACGGTGGGGGGGTTGGGTAGGGTGCATGAGGCAGAATCTCACAGACCCCTTATATTTCTAATGATTTGGAGTCCCAGGGTCCCAGGCCCCATGGCTGTGTGGTCCTGGGCAGACACAGCAGGCTCAATGAAAAGCAGCCCCCCTCTGGGACAGAAACAACATTCATTCTCTGGATCAAATAGCAGCATAACACTCTGGTCGACACCAGATCTCACTACGGCACAAAAGAACTGTTGTGCCACTCCATATCAAACGGAGACAAGCATTTGGACAACTTACAAGGTCAGTGTCACCATAATGTGGAAACACCTTTGCCTAGTGAAAGGATTTTACTCAGGAGACTTTCTGCCGTTTTATATCCATTTCTGACTTACAGTTTTGTGAAGAAAATAATAAACTTTAATTCTTTATTCATTTTTTAAAATGCTTAATTTCTTTAGAAATGAATTCATTAATTTCTGGTTTTTCTCATGTGTCCACATTTTTTCTTTATCTAAATATAGAAACAGTAATGGAATACAATCCTGAGGCATCCAGAGATGGAATAAAAGCCAAGGGGATCTGAGTGATTGCTACTATAAAACGTCTCCCAGGCCTTGTAGAGCTGTAAAGGACAGAGAGAGATAGTTGGACAGGCCTGTTCTCAGGCTGCAAACAGGCGTCTGGCTGCCTTCAAGACTGCTCTGTCTCTCTCCCTCTCTTTCTCTCTGAGGCTTGGTCTCTTTCTATTTCTTACTTTTTCTTTGTTTTTGTCTTTTTGTTTCTCCTCTTTTTCTTTTGCTCTGTCTCTCTCTTTCCCCCGATCTCCCTTTTAGTGTGGCTTCTCTGTGTCTCAATGTCTCTCCTTATAGTGAGCATCGAGCATTGGTCTGATAGGGCTATTTAAAGGCATGTGTATGTGTGTGTGTGTGTGTGTGTGTGTGTGTGTGTGTGTGTGTGTGTGTGTGCGCGTGTATGTGTGAACTGAAGGTTGTTAAGGCAGAAGTCTGGAGAAACAGAAACCAGAGAGTGTCCCTCGAGTGTCGGATGGGGTCACAGAGAATCGGGGTTCTTCTGTGACCCATCAAGCAGAGCAGAGCGTTCGGCAGAGAGCTCTTATCACACTGCACTGTCATTCACAAATCAACTACTCCACATGCACACACACACACACACACACACACACACACACACACACACACACACACTGCCAAAGACACACAAACATACATGCACGCAAAGCAATGACAGTCTTTCCTCCTGAGTTTCTGTATGAGCAGCTGTTAGCACCACATATTGCATGCGCTATTCAGTGTTTATGTGTTATTCATCCAGTCGCCCTTTAGAAAAGACACAAGCACGTGCCGACGCAAAACATGCATCAGCAGTCATACAAACAAACTCAAGGACTGACGTCACGATCGGAAATTACATGGTGTTAACATGCAATTAAAATGATGTTGGAAGTAAATCCAAGGTTACAACGTGTGCCGGACCGTCACTTCAAGAAATTTTCCAAATCCAAGTTCTTCTTCGTATGCAAATGCTCTTGAGTGTAAGGTAGATTATGAATCATAGCCATTAAATTTATGTTGACCCAAATTCCTTTGCACTCATTACGGTCAGAGAGTGGATTAGTGCTTATGTGGGTGAGTGTTCAAGTACTTTAATTCCAGTCTTCTGTTTGTGTTATGTGTGTTTCTGCTTCTATGGTGTGTGAGAGTGTGTGTTCAGGCGGTTGGGGGAGCAGCACAGTATGAGGAGAATTCATGTTAGTCAGCTCTCAGAGAGGTCTCAAATGTCTGTTTTCCTGACGCATGATCCATAAATATTTGAAGTGGAATGGGCTGCGCTGCGTTGTAGGACAAATCTAATTAACCCAGAACTTCCTAAGGGTTCCTCTGTCTGTGGGGCTGCATGGGTGTTTCTTAGATCGCCAATTCACCTCCCTACAAGGGTTTTACTCCTCATTTAAGCCGCTCAAACCTTGATACATCAATCAGTCACTTCAATTAAAGACCTTGTTTTGGTGAAGGAGCTGAGGAAGAATTAAAGCCCATGTTGTAGCTTTAAAGTTTGTTTTTATTAATAAATGTTCCTCACATGTTCTAAATTTGGCTTGATACATGTTGCAGGCTCACACTCAATCTCAGGAATTTGCTTAAGCTAGAACAGTGTTAATATAAGAAATTATTTAATTATAGTGGCGAGAAAGCAACATGTTGTATTCTGAAAACTGCAGCCTAAAAGGTGATAGTTTGAGTTTAGAGAGTGTTGCCACTGAGGTGAGACAGAAAGGTAAGACAGAGACAACCATATTACCAGAGACAACCCATTTTTCTGTCTGTCTGTCTGTCCTGTTTCTCATCAGACGATCCATATAAAGTTCAAATTACGACTCTTGGCATTGTCCTTTACTCCAGCCAAGTCTGCGTGTTAAGTGCACAACGACAGTGGCCTGTGATTCAGTGCACTATACATCTCTTCCCTTTCTGTTCTCAATCTGACCAAAGCAGGAAGCACAGTTCCTCCAAAGTCCTAAAGTGCTGCTGATTCCAAGATAGTCTTCCATCTTTTTAGTCAGATGAGAGAGGCCTCTTCTCCTTAAAACCAGCGCTGGAACGCCCAATTGAAAAGACGGCTTGGGTGAAGATGTAGGGAATGAAAAGCCATGCATGGATCTCATTCCTGAGGCCTGGGGCTGCTGATTTCATTAGAGTGCACCACACTATTAGAGTTGCCTCAGTTTGCTTTGCACTCGCTCCGAGCCTCACATTTCCATAATGCAGCAGGGGATTCAGTTTCACACGAGAGGACCGCGCTCAAACCATTTCCACCGTAAACCGCTCGCTTAAGTTATTATACATTTTCACAATAAATACAAAGGCAAATGCGGCCAGGGTCTCGTTAGAGGAGGTTAGCTCTAAAGCCACGTCAACCCACATGGCGTTCCTGTTGGTACAGTGTCATGTGTTGAGTTACTCTGTGATAGAAAAGAGCTCATACAATCCTTCTGTAGCACATGTTCCACAATTTTTTATTTTTTAGCAAATTTTTATCCTCAACACTGGCAGCCAGCTGAGGAGTGTCTGGTCTTTGGCAGCTGCACGAGTTGAAATAAGGTGAATGAAGGTGCTGTACTCTCCGTCATAACAGGTATGTCTTCAACTCCATAAAAGATCACCAAGCCTGCCAAGAGGAGTACAGCCACATAGGCAACCATTGAGCTCTGTTTGGGTCTGCACTCTCTGCCAGCCGTTATTAGACACACAGACAGAGGGCTAACGCCTGCTCCAGATGTTCCAGCACAAGCAGCAATTGGGAATTGGATGAGACCTTGAATTAAAAGGCATCACACACAGAGCATATAGTGGACTTCCCCTGTGCCCCTTAGAAGTGCTATTGCATTTCACTGCATACCACCAACAGTGTACCGCTGAGGCAGGATAATGAGAAGGGCCAATTAGGAGCTGTTGGAAGGGATAAGAAGGTTCAGAACAATACTGCCTTTATTGTGATTTCTCGGTAGCATTAGCACAGCCAGTGCGTGCGTTCATAGTTGGAATACAGTCACCAGTGAAAATCTTCTTTTTTTTAGTTTCTATCATTAACAATATAGAAGGGGAAAATCTGATTTTGGATCAGATGGTGTCCATCTTTTATCCGAATGTTTTGTTTGTATGTATGTATGTATGTAGGTACAGCTTTGTTACTGTTTTATGTGTTCCACATGCTAACCAAGAGGGGTGTGTCTTCTGCAGTGCTGGAAAGTAACTCAGTACATTTACTCAAGTACTCCTGGGTACAGTTTTGATGTACTTGTACTTTCATTGAGTATTTCCCTTTTATGTTTCTACTCCAATACATTTCAGAAGAAAATACTGTTCTATATACTTGAGAGTCAGTTTGTAGCTGTTTTGCAGATTAAGATTTTGCATACTAAACATATGATCAGCTATAGAATATGATGGATTCCTATATACTTGACTAACCATCACTATATAAAGTAGTTAAAATCAGCTCCGCTCAGATACATTAAAATACTGCTGATAAAATAATGATTACTTTGTATGTAGGCATTCTACATAAAGAAAATTTCACTTTTGATATTGCTTCTGTACATTTGATTAAGTAATAAAGCGATAACGCAGAACTTTAAAGGAGTTTTTTTTACTATGTGGTATTACTAATTTTACTTACATAAGGTATCCAAATGTACATCTTCTTCCACTGGCTTGGCATGTTCCCATCTCTGTCTCTGTCTCTCTGTCTCACACACAAACATTCACACATACTCAGTATTAGGAACACATTTATATGCTTGAAGTATGAATGACTTGAGTGTCAGAATTCAGTGTTAGCACACGATTTCCCTGCATAAATATATCACATATGTGTTATGTTTCATGCTTTTAGGTGTGTTTTAAACCTGAAGTTCACAGAAGACACCTGAGTTTGTGCATTTTGTTCTACATACAACATACCTTTTATGTATAACATGACCAAGACAAAAGTGCAAGACCATCAATGCTTTTTTTGAGCCGTGAAGCTAATGAAAGGCTACTTCACATAATAAATGAGACATTACGAAGAGTTGTTTAGTCTCAGTGGTTGTTTAGTGCAGACCACCTCAGGCCCTGAATGACAGACCGAGAGAGAGTTAGTTTGGGTGAGTGTTTTCTTATTCCTGTACAGTCCCTTGTGGCAGCAATCAACCTTGTCATACAAAGCAGTCTGATAGTTTGTCTCAGTATTCATTATTAATCTCATATGTATCTTATAGTAAAAAAAATTAATTGCATGTGTACAACATACTGCGGTCTGGAAGCGTAAACAATGCATTGATACTAGTGCCTATCACAGAGTATACTATAAGTAAACTCACAATGCTCTGCGAGTTAATAAACTTTACACACACATACTGTATGAGTCGTCGTGTTTGCCAAACCATTGTGACGCTATTAACATTTGTGGGAAGGTTAAACAATCAGCGGAGGGAACAAATAGCATTTCCCAGCTCAGACAGAAAACCACAGCAACTGATTCATCAGCTACCCCAATTAATACGCCCCCCAAAAGGAGAAAATAGTCCATCTTAAGTGGTGCCGTACTTAAGTTAATTTGTCAGATAAAATAAGATGAAAAACATCATGTATGAACCGGATGAGCTGACAAGCATCAAAGAATGTCTTTGTAGATAGTATAATTATTTAGCTAGTTGTTGAAAACTATACTGTAATGGATAAAAAACTGATTTGTGGAGTTTTTAGCCCTGGAATAATAGCTCCCTGTTCCCCCTTCTCCCTCATTTGGTCTTATCTAGGTTGTACTGCTTGGTGGTGAGACAGTGTTAGATCATGGAGGGAAATGGAGAACATGCATGCCATGTCATCAAGTCAGATAAGAGACGACTCAGAGCGTGTGTCCTTGTTTAAGTGCAAGTTTACATGTGTGTGAGAGTGTGTGCGTGTTTGTGAGACTGTGTGCATGTGTGTGCGTGTGTGTGTGTTTGTGTGTTTGTGTGTGTGGCGTAGAAGAGTCTGGGTCTCTGATTGCCTTTGCCAGGCTTCCCACATTAAAGTGGCCTCTGCCCCAGGGAAGAGATTCCTGACTACATGGCAAAATGGAGAGCGGCGGGGAATACGGCAAAGAAAAGATATGAGAGAAGGGAGTAAAGTGGGAGAGTAGGGGCATTTAGGTGAAAAGGAGCTGCCAAAACAACTCCCAGGCTTCATCTGGCCTGCATCCAACTTTCTGACACACACTTGTTCAGTCTCTCTCTCTCTCTCTTTTTCTCTTACAAACACACAAATACACAGATTCGCCCCGACCACATGTTCCTAAGTGCAGACCGCACAGGGGGTAGCCCCCTAACCTCCCTGCCCCCATATCCCGTTCCTCTCTTCCCCCTCTCAGCTTTAATTGAGAAGACAAATGGATCTTTCAGAGCCCACTACTGCGCCACCATACATCAGTCATGACAATGTTAGCTTTATAATGGTGGGCTCGCTGTGAGCCGAACCATATGTTTGGCCCGCGCCACACGCACGAGCAAACACCTCAATACCATGCTAATGGCGCCCCAGTAATTGCCTGTTGTTTTATTATTAAAGGTAATTTAGGCCCTAATGGAATTCATTCAACATTGTGCATCAGCCCCACCCATACGGCACTGGGGAAAGACCACTCTTCCTGTGCCGGACATCAAGAAAGCCTTTTATCTGTCCTGGAATAAAATATTATTCTACATTATTAAACATGCGGCAGAGAGCCAGATACCATCCTGGTTTTCATCCAAGCCTCTGTTACACTAGTCCCAGTAAGACAATGTATTTTCCCATCACTCTTTCTCTCCCTGGGGTTTTCTGTTCATATTCTAAGCTAATTTGGTGTCTATCCTCCTCTAAATAAAAAAAAAAAAAAATAAAAATCTGCTGCAGCAGTTTGTCTCAAAAAAAAGAACAATTACTTGGAATGCATTCAACAACTAAAGCTCAGTTAAGATTTTATTGGCACTTATGCTATTAGATTCGTGGAAGCTTTGGTTAGGCAATGACGAATTACTCAAAATGTTACCTTCCAGCGCAATATGTATTTAGGCTGACAGCAAAAGAGTGGCGACAGAAACCGTTAATGGTAAAACACATCGACAACCAAAAACTTGTGAAAGCCAGTGGAGCCCACACTAACCCAGAAATGTCCTTCCATAGACGCGGACACGTTTTTCTTTTTTTCTTCTTCTTTTTTGCATCCAAACTTTTCAACTGTAAGTATTCTTGTCTCTGGCAAGTGCAACCTGAGTGTTTAGGGTGATGCCAACACCACTTGAGCTAGAGTAAAAGGTAAAATCCTCACAATAAACACTTCCTCTGTGTATTTCAATCCTGTATAAACCAACAAACAACTAGCAAGACAAGGTACAATTAGAGCACCAATGGATGTTAGACTATGATGTAGCGACAAACATTAACTAGTTTATGTGGCTAATGTTTGTTACATCATAAATTGTTTACCTGTCCGACAAATAAAATCTCAACTTTTCATTAGTACAAAAGTTGTTTGTTGGTCTCTACACTTTTTCGAACGTTGTGCTGTTATTCAGTCAAGTTTGGAGAAACCAAATCAAATGCAGAACACAAGGTGGTTAGTTCAGTGAGCCGGAGAATGTGAACATTCCCAGGATATACCTGTTTAGAAAGCAAGAAACACGTGGCATTGGTGGTGATTTTGTGTAAATAAGAAGACCCAGTAACATACTACTGATGGCACCTTAAAGCCTGAGGATAATGTATTTTGAGCTTATCCAGTGGGCTTTACCAAAAAGGATTTTGGCCAGGAAAATGTAAGTGAAAGAATTACATTAACATAAAAAGTACAAAACAACATAACAGCCCAGCATAGAATCGATGCATAAACAGTCACAAAATAATCAGCCAAAAAGGACTGTTTGCCTGCATATGAAAACTCTGCTGGCAGATGCGTTTGTAGTTCTTATGACGCTGTCTAATGGCAGCATCCGGAATCTGCAACAGATTAATGTGAGTGGGAAGAAACAGGCCACTATGGCCTGATTTATTGAGGGCTAGATACAGAGTTATGTGAATGAGATAACTCTAATAGTTGTAAAGGAATAGCATGGATTGCATGACAGCAGCTCATCTTAAAGAAAAGCAGATACTCCTCAGACATGTGAGAAAATGTCACATAGACACCCACAAACTGAGAATCTGCAATAAAATTTACAAATGCACCGTGACATATTGGCGACCTCTGTCAGTGTCAGGTCTATTATAACCGATACACATACATACAAAGTTCTGTATGTCCTGCAGAGTGCTTATTAGTTCATCCTCTGTGTCCTGCCCCTCCCTCCTATCTTTACTGTGATCTTCAGTGAGTGTTCATGTCTTTCAGCTTGATCACCACTAATACATTCCTCACCTCATTACCCTTTGCTTTACCTTTTCCTTTACTTCTTACCCATTTGTAAATCTTTTTTGTCATTCTTTGTTTCCTAACACAGGAAGCCAGCGTGGTACCCTGGGATCATCTGAGGCTGTGCGATCATCATTGCTCTTCTTCCTGGTTCTTGCTCCCAGGGTTTTTCATGCCTGGCGTCCAACATGCCTATCCTCTGACTGGACTTACTCTCATCTGGGGCCAAAAACACCAAAATAACAATCTTCCCTCCCCTCATCTGCTCACTCTTACACTCTGGTCTCTTTTCCACTGTCTTTCAGCTACCCACATGTGACACATGTCTTGGAGAGCGTGTTCTCATGGGCTGTGTCGCCACGACCCCACATCACATTTTATCAAATCGTATTGAGCATGTTAAGAGGCATAGCCAGTGGTGGCATGTTAGATTATTTCTGTTTCTATGATAGTTAAAACTCTTTCCTCTCTCTCTTTCTCTCTCTCTGTCTCTGTGTGGGTCTCTCTCTCTCTCTCTCTAGCTCTCCCCTCTCTCTCTCTCTCTCTCTCTCTCTCTCTCTCTCTCTCTCTTGTTCCCAGCAGCATGTGAACATTAGCCAGGGTTTTTATCAGAGGGCTTCCAGCAGAGCTCCAGCAGGCCTTCCCAGGAGAGGAGGCTACAGGAAGTCGTAGGATGATAAAACTGGGCCATTACTTGGCCAGCAAAGGACCCTAGGGTTTACCCTCCCCACCCCCCTTCCTAATCTCACTCCATGCCTGCAGCACAACATAATCCTGAACACACCTCAAACTCATTATATTATTTATCTATGCTGGCTAGAATTTTGGTCTTGAATCATCCTGAAATTGTGCTTGTGCTTTATTCCATTTAATTCACCATTTGAATCACTAAACATCTGAGATGTGGGAAGATTCAGTTGTCTGGAACCATCTTACATAAAAATAGCCAAAAGAAGGTACTTTTGCACAAATACAAGAGAGAGATTAAAAGCCTCTAACATGAAACTAATCTGACTCAAAGAATTTTAGAGGAAATAGTAGGAAGTAGAAAATGTAGTCGGATAATTTACTTTTTGACAAGTAAGATGCACGTGAAAAGTTTCCAAACTATTGCTCAGCACTTTGCCAGGCCTCAATAGTGGGTGAAAGGAGGATATAGGAATAAAAACAGCTGCTTCTATCACAGCCTTGAACACCGCTGATGTATCTCCCAAGAATAGTACACAAAAACATGGAGCTGCAGCTCTTGAATAGTAGCGTGGGGATGCGGCACATTTATTGGCAGTGATGGACTTGTGGAAGTGATGACAACTGATAGAAAGAGCAGCTGGAAATGACAGCAGCACCAGCGCTCAGCACGAGAAGTACTCAACGGCATCACTGACAGAGAGCAGCGCAGACACCACCAGTGGAGGAAACATAGGGAGACGGAGAAACAGAGAAATAAAGAGACACGTTACTGTTTATTTCATGGTATGACCAGGACAAGATTCACAAAGCTTTTACAGTATGTAAAATCAAAACCACTAACATACAGACAAACAATTTGTCTGTATGTTAGTGGTTTTGACCTTACATACTGTAAACGCTTTGTTTCAAGTGTTTTTGGCTGAAGGGATTTTTCATCATTTTCATTGTCAAATACACTTATTCACTCCCTTGCTGAGAGTTAGATGAGAAGATCAATGCCACTCTCATATCTCTACAGTAAATATGAAGCCATTGCAAGCTGCTGGTTAGATAGCTAGACTGACTCTGCGAATAGGTAACCACATTCACCTACCAGCACCTATAAAGCTTGCTAATTAAAATGTAATTTATTGTTTGTTAATCCAGACAAAAAATGCACTATAGGCAGGTTTTGTTACCAGAGCTGTCTCCCCCTGTTTCCAGTCTTATACTAAGCTAAGTTAACCAGCTGCTGGTGGTAGCTGCATATTTAGCATACAAGAATGAGAGTGGTTATCAATCTTCTTACCTAACTCTCGGCAAGAACATGAATAAGCGCATTTCCCAAAATGTTGAGCTACTCCTTTAAATATGACACCATCTGAAGACAGTACTTCATGTGTCTTCAATACAATTAATACTCAATTAGAGGTAATTAGTATTTTTTTTTTTTCAAACTGAAACTGGGACAAAAAAATAGAAGTAGTAAGTAGGTCTATAAAATGTGTCTGGTTGTTTCTGACATTCCTTTGCCAATCCAGAGAGAGCAGCCAAATGACCCTGTCGCTCCTGGGACCCCCAGTTCCCCTCCCTGCTCATACCAGCAGATCAACCCAGCTAGTTTCCTTATCTGTTCACCACTCAATTTCCCTGTGCTGCTGAGGGCATTTGAAGCCTCAGACAAGTGGCCTGGAGGTTACAGTGGGCTGAACTGGGAGGAAGCACAGGCTTCTGATGGCCTTTTAACCCTCCATACACAGAGATAATGAAGGAAGGGATGGGATGTAGTGGCTCAAAGGTTGAGTGAGTCAAATCTACAGTTAATTTTGTAAAAGTGTTTAAGTGTTTGTTTAATAAGCAGAATCTCGATGATAATAAAGTAGCTGATTATTTCATCTGCTGGTTCATTTTTCATGAGAAACCATCCATTAAAATCAAACCACACTGCCATTTAAGATAATTTTTTCCCCTAATTTTCATAGTCCTAAGTGCAGCTCTGTCAAATGATATTTGATATAACTGGGTCTGTGGTTTGGTTAAAGTTTTGAGGGATGGCCTAACATATTTCACTGACTCCTCCCTCAGCCAATGACGCGGTACTGGGCTGCTTTCAAGTGAAGCCTGACTGACAAATAGTGTTTGAGAAGTTTCTGAGGATGTGCATACCAAAGGGGAAAAATGAAATTTTCAACTGTCCATCCATCCATTAGCTTTACCGCTTATCCTTTGAGGTTCATGGGGGGGCTGGAGCCAATCCCAGCTGACATTGGGCGAGAGGCGGGGTACACCCTGCGAGGGGAGAACGTGCACGCTCCACACAGAAAGGCCCTGGCCGAACCCGGGATCAAACCCAGAACCTTCTTGCTGAGAGGTGACAGTGCTACCACCATGCTGCCCAAATTTTTAACCGTCTTACTTAAATCTGTATCCTAGTTGGCCCTCAACATTTAATATTGAAGGGCTGATCTTCATCTTTTTGACGATGCATCTGACAAGAAAGATACTGGAAATAGAAATTAACAATCAAAAACCTTTGAATAGATTTAGGAAAATGTTAAATTATGTAGGCTATTAAAAATGTCTTTAAAAAAAAGAAACATACAATAATAAAATACAATAATACTAGATTATAAGATAAAACCTTTAATGTTTTTTAATTTATGTATAAATTGTATACATCATGTTTATATTGGTGGCACAATTCAATGATTTAGAGTGTGACCATTGTCTGCAATTACAAAATTTAGGTCATGGTTGCCAGGTTGCATCTGTCTATTTGATAATGCCAATTTAGTAATCATTATATTTATTTTCATTATTTTTACTAGATCTATTAATTACATTGACTGCACTGGACAGCTGGATTCAACAAATGACAAGGGGCATGCTCATCACTGTTGAGTTTTCAATATATAATCTATGATAATAACATAATGTAAGTACATCAAAGTCCTCATAGCAGGTCTGGGCGTTTCACAAGTCCACTTCCATATGTATGAAGAATTTGAGACTTTGGTTACATCTCAGTACATGTTTTTTTTTTTCACACTGAAGAGAGAACATTGCTCTACCTAAAACACGTTCTGAGCCCTAGGTCTGCATGAATCTGCCCTCTAAAACGAGATGGAGAGAGCCAGAGATGGAAACAGAGGCTGGACCGAGCATTGAGAGAATGCGACTGTGGTGAATGGAAAGGGGAGGACAACACGGAGAGCTACCATCTCTTGTCACGTCTCTGTCTCTGCGTCTGCAGGATGTTTCCCTCCTTTTATGGCAGTAGTGATGCTCTGCTTAGTTCAGCAGTGCAGCTACAGAGAACAAGTGAACGGGCGTTGTAGGAGCCACATTTTCTTGCTCTGTTTTTTCACCATTTTTCATGGTGATAAAGATTCACAGGTAATCTAGACTCCTTTCCATTCCTCTCTATATCAAATACAGAGAAAATTAAAAGTTAAGCCTGTTTATACAGACAGTAATTTCTCTTTCCTTCAATCCTCAGTGTTAATTCCTCACTGCAATTTATTCAAAATTTCCATGCTTGTATACAAACAGTCCTGTTCATCTTTTCATCTCGCTTTTTTTCCACACCTCTAACATGGGAGATCAGGTCTGACCCTGCCACACTGTCATGTTATCTACCATCCACAGATAGAGACTTATCTCTCTGTCAGCACCCGGCTGCTTCATATAAGCTATCACACTCTCTGTGACGGGGTCTCCTCACCTGTCCATCCATCACAGCCAAGATGCTCAGTGGCATCACTGGACGTTTGTGTCTTTATCAGTAATTAGAAGGGAGGTGTTGAGACTGAAACCAGCTGTTTGCGATTTGAACTCGGCAGTCAGTCAGCTGACACGACTTTGACAGGGACTTGATGACAGTGAGTGAGTTACAGCTCTTCAACTTGTCTGCAGGTCACACTATCCAGTGTAATTTCACTTGAGCACTACAAAGATTATATTCTAGCTCTTAAAGTAATAATCATTGGAGCTGAAGTGATATGCACATGGGAAGTTTTTTATATGAAGCACATGGTCAGCTGGAGCTGGAGGGATTCGATACCGTGCTCAAGGACACTGCAGCAGGGCAGATTATTACTGACATGAGGGTTTGCACCAGAAGCCCTTTGGTTGAAGGGTGGTCTTTCCACTCACTACACCACTCTGCCAGCCTGAATGCCATCAATAGAGAAAGATTTAAGGAAGACTTTGTAGATTTGTGTATAAGTGCATGCTTGCATGTGGGTCTCATGTGCATGTGTGCAGAAATCTGACTGTAGCAATGTTCTCCACTCTCTTTTTTCCTTCATGTGTGTTCCACGTGTTCCAGCCACATTTCTGCAAATATTTATACCGGGTGTAAAACGTTCTTGATCTCTCTCCCCTGTTTACTCTCCTGTTCTTTCTCTCAGCCGACTCTCACACTGACCTTTTTTCATCCTGACTGAGAGTGACAAGAGGGAGGGGACAAAAGAGTCAGGGGGGCAGAAAAAGAGCAAGTGAGCATAGAGTGAGGTCAGGGGAAGATAGAGGGAGCAAGGAGAAAGCCTTTGGGTGAGAGAGAGAGACATGTAGTGAGAGAGAAGTGAGCAAGGCAGCGGGCAGAGAGTGTTCAGCGTGATGGATGACTTGTCATCTTATAGAAATGAAAAGCCCAATCTACCAGGCCCTCTTTTAGCAAAAGCACACAATGCAGTCGTGCGAGGAGGCCCATTGGGCTAATTGTGGAGTAATTTGACATCTGTTGATGTCTGCAAACGTGTTAGCTACTACTGAGAGAGAGAGAGAGGAGACAGAGATAGAGAGAGAAAAGGGTGGTGTTGTAATGATCCCTGCCTGATTTCTAAATGAGGCACATGCCGCTGACTAAGCTGGGTGTACACGCCTCTGAAATGAGAACAAAAACACAGATCCAGTTACAGGACAAAGTATCACATTTGTGGTCTTTTGTCATCAGTTTAGCTGCAGTCACAGCAACTTGATCAATGGGGTTTGTGTAATGATATTTAGCCCGAAACATGAAGTAATGTGTTGCTGAAACTAATGAGCTTTGCAGCTGGGTGGCCTATTGGACACCACACATACACACACACACACACACACACACACTTAAAAAGATATATCCTGCTCATCTTCCCAGCATCCATTTGCGTTTTCTCTGTGATGTCCAATAAAAACAGTCTGTAAAGTAATGTTGGCTTTTAAGCATGATCTAAAATCCTAATCTATGGATAAAACGTACTTGTTCAGGATCAGAAATGGATATTATTCTACAACTATCAACAGCTGTATGCCATGAAAGGCAACACATCAGTCATGTAATTCATTTACAGTATTTTGGAGATACCTGTCATCAGATATATGGGGCATTTTATTAAACAAACTGTTAAATCATTAAAATCTCAGTAACAGAGAGAACATTTCTGCTGACAAGACTGTATTAGAAAAGCTAATTTGTGGATTATTTTTCAACAATTGACATTTCATAGCTGCTAACGGGGTGCTAACATGTCTCCAGCTGTGACGAGTCCTTCAACTCTACCTCCACATTCCTTCCAGCCTAAAAGGCTGTTCTCTGCCTGTGGAAGGGAAACAGAGCTGGTAGCCGGATTCCTCAGCAGTGTTGGCAAAAGCTGTGGAAGAGGCCTTAGGATCATTAGTGAAGCTGGCATGAGAGGCTGAAGGAGATCTGCTAACACTCTGCCATTATTCAGCAAGAATGAAGACAGGTTTGCCTGACTCTAATCACAGCGGCAGTTTTATTCTCTTTTAAATGGCAGCTGTCAAAATAGGTCTTCTAACACAAAATAGTCAGGCAGCCGAGGCACGTTCCAAGTCTCTGCCCATAAATGAATTGCTGACCGTGGCGTGCTGAAGACCTCTTTGCCCTCCCTAACACCATGTGTGTCCTTGCAATAGATCTGCCAGACTGGCCTTGCTCTCTTCTGTGCAAAGTCGTGGTGAGCACCTGACTTAAGCGAAACAGAGTACAGGAGTTCAAGACAAACAGGAAAGAAAACATGAGCAAGAACGATGCTGTAAGCAGACAAGGTCAAAATGGAAAATTGTTGGGTATAAATGAAGAATCTGAGGCACAGCGAAAGTATGAGGGAAGAAAAAAAAAACAGAGAAAAGCTGTCCTCTCTATGCACCAGTACATGACATCAGAGCACTCCCCAGCTTCCATTAGGGCCTAATAAATGAAGGGCTAACGAGGCAGAGTGGGTGGGAATTATGGGAGGAGGGGATGGGGGGGGGGTACCCTGCCACCCCAAGCCTCTGTCAGCCCCATCAGAAACACTTGAAGGAGGGGTGGGAGTGGAGATAGGTTTGTAGCAAAGCAAGGGTGGAAGGAGGCTAAAAAAACCTCTCGGCCCATTAGAGAAATCAGGCCGGGACTCTAAAAACACCCTGAGAGCAGAGAGGCCGAGTGGCCCTGGTGTAAACATACGGTGGGTGGCAGCCCCCAAGCGCTCTGACAGCCAACGGCGGCCATGATGGATCTGTGGAGTTATCTCATTTTCCACTGTTTTAATTAGAGGCCAGGCTGTGAGCCTCGGCAGCTGGCTCTGCTGTACTGACTCCTGCGGCCTGACAGAGAAAAATGTCCACCAATACTGCTGCCAAGTTCAGCCTGACCAGTGAAAAAGAAAAAAAAAAAATCCAGCTGCTAGGATTCATACCTCTTTTCACCGAGCAGGTTGCACTTTGATCAATATCGTACTGTGATAATTTGAGTTGATTTCTTTCACATTTATTTTTCTTTGACAATGTGTTTTTAATTTCTAACTCAATTTAAATGAGAGAGAGGCATGTTCACAATTTGGAGGGAAAAAAATCACCTATATTTACATCTAATTAGAGCCATGCATCTTAGATGACAATGATAGGATGAACTTAGGTATCAGGTATCCGTCCACAAAATGGTCTGGAGTAGAACCCATGCTGCACCCTGTTATTAGGTGGCGCTCGCAACCCTGTAATCCAGCAGAGCACCACAGTGATGGGGTAAAACAGCATGAGAGACAAAAGACAAAAAACTACCTCACACAGTTTCTGAGGGGCACATACGGTATGAAGTTTATATCTGCATGTATGCAACTGCAGGCAGTCAAGTGTCGTGGGCACAAAGCATGTTTAGTGAAATCAAACATTTCCTAAAAATGAAATTTCTCATAAAATCATCAGAAATATCAGGAGGTACTCCCAGCATTATCAAAATAATCCAGTATAGGTAAACTTAAATAGTTTTCAATATTTCTGTAATTCCAGTGGATTTAGTTGGTGCAGTAATCATTTAAAAAAATCCCCATTTTTTCTACAGTTGTTCTCTCATTTTAAAAGATTTAATATAAGGTTTGTAGGGATACAGAGAATTAAAGGCTTTGTGGGGAGAAAGCTTAGTAGTGGTCTTTTTGGGCAAAACTCCTTTTCTCTAATTTAAAATCAGTTAAAGCTGGTTCAAAAACCTTAAAAAATCAACCAAGAGCAAAGACAATATTTTATGTTAGTTTCTGTGTAAAAATTAAGCCAAATTCCCAGAAAAATTGTCTTATGATGATGAATATCATTTTGACTGTATTAGGTGGACATAATGTTGAGCTTTTTTCTGTACCTGTGCATACTGATTCCACAACACTCTTTTTTTAAAAAGTTGTCAATATCTGAATTAATCTCTTAAATCTTTCATTAGCGCACGAGCAAAGTATTTCTACAAGGACATGTCAGGGTAAAACGTGGCTAACAAGCTTCTTTTTACATCCTCCTCCTTTTCCTTTTACATGTTGAAAAGAGGAGAAGTGGAAAGAAAGCACAAGCGTGAAAGCAGTTTTACTGAGTGCTGGAAAATAGGAAAATAATATCATGACATTGTTGTTTACACTGGACCCCCTCATCTGAAGGTCTGTGTGTGTTCCTCTGTTTTCACTGTTTAGGCTGCGTGTTATTGTGAGTCGGCCTCAAAGGAAATTTTGAAATTCACCACCATCAGAGACCAATTTAGAGTTACTTTGCTGTCGAGTATTCTTTGTGTCCTATGCTCACAGACAAATTCACTCGAAAATTTGCTTTTTTTTGGGTATTATTAAACAGAAGATTTTTAAATCTATAAATTGATGTCGTTTTCAAACTTATATAATAAAAATTTTAAAAACATTTTACAAATATGCAGAACATTAAACCGTTTCACAGGGAAAATCCAATAATTTAGGCCTGTTAAAACTTTTATTTCAGTGTTATTTAGATTACAATATGTATGTGTGTGTTGATCATTTGATGATGTGCCAGACATGCACACACACAAATACACACAAACACAAATACCATAGTGTCAACACAGACACAGATGCATAGACACATGTTTGCAAGTAAACACACCTACAGTTGCATACATGCATCCAGATGCACACACAGATGCTTTATGACCTCAGCGAGTGTGTGGATGATTTTCTCAGGCTCTACCATGTTTTGAACTTCCTGTTGGCACTGTTCAGGAACCTGCCTCCAGCTCACAATAGAGTAATCAGCCTAGTTACGACACACGGTCAGTATCTCACTCCTACCTTATCTCTATCCTTTCCCGTTCACTCTCTCATTGTGTCTCTCACCACGCTGCTGCTGCTCCCTCAGCCTCTCCTTGCTTCTCCAGCATTTCTCTGCCTCTGCTCTCCTCTCTGCCTGTTTAGAATGAACAGCGGCCTCCATTGTAGAATGGCAGGGTGTTATGACAGCAGGCTACTGTTAACTGTGTTTGGTTTGGGAGGACAGGGGAACACACACGTACAGACGCCCTGCAATGCACACACATACACTAGGACACTGACATCTTCATCTTTAGAGCTGCCATTGTACATGAGCATGCTCAAACACACACACACACACACACACACACACACACATACAAACAGACACATATGCATGCGCACACTTACGCGTATCTGGCATCAGCTTCTCCAGATGGAGCTCATCCCCTCCCTGCCTGAAGCCATATTTTGACTGTTTACTCAGAATTTCTCTATATCTGGCTATTGTTAAGCCTGCTTGGCTCTGTGAATACTTTCAGAAACATGTTTGAAGTGGGAGTATAGTGTGTGCTACATGTGCCAGTGGAGAAGCACTACAGAATGTGTGTGTGTGTGTGTGTGTGTGTGTGTGTGCGTGTGTGCATGTGTGTGTGTGCGTGTGTGTGTGTGTGTGTGTGTGTGTGTGTGTGTGTGTGTGTGTGTGTGCGCGCACGAGCTTTAGGTGAATGCGAAAAGGTTTTCAATAAGAGCTGGGTCATAAATGTACAAGTGTTTGGCGTGCAAACATATCTGTGAGGCCACTAAGTTGTGAACTGTTTGACCTGTGCAGGTGGGTGTCATTTTGAGAAGCGAGCCCTGCCTCCTCAAGACATTTGTTTGTACACATGATGAGTTAGCGTTAGCTGCAGCAGGATGTTTGGGACCTGAACATGTGTGATAGTGCACATCAGTGTGTGGGTGGGTGGACGATTGGTGTGTATATGCGTTTACACATTACCATTAGAGTTTGCAATGCCCTTAAAAGTCTTGTTATCCCTCTGAATTAAAGGCTTTCATTGAGAAGCTTGAAATCTGTCATTGTGTTAAATTACATGCCGCCTATAGTCATGTAATATACAGTATACCATAGCTGCTGCAGAGAGAGGAAAATAAACACATTTGAATCTTAGAAAATACTGGAAAAATGAAATGGTCGACAGAGCGGAGCCTCATTGCGCTATTGTCTTCCTCTTCTCCACATTCACTTTTTCCACATTTAGCATTGGCTGCTTTGATGCATGCTGAAGGAATGCAGGGTGAGTAATCACAAGGGGTGGGGTTGAGGTTGGGGGGGTGGTGGGGTGGATTACACTGATGAACTGAAGAGGTGATGGAGACAATTAAAGAGGCCACAGGGTGAGAAAGGATGGACATCTAAGAAGAAAGAAAGGGAGGACAGAGAGGGAAAGCAGGAAAGAGAAGTAGAAAGAGAGTAAGAGAGGCCTCCCTGGTGTTGTTACGCCGTGTGCGATCATTTGGGTTGATTTGGATTAATGCTTTAATTGAGAAACACATACAGACTGTTAACATCTGTATCCCATAGCAGTGGAGTAGCCGCCAACACAAACCATTGCTGCGTCACACTGACAGATTCCCCCCACTAAAAAGACCGATCAAGCAAAGGCTCTGTGTGAGAGGCACAGGGGTGTCATGGCGAAATAGCCCCGGCTTAAGATTGGGGAGCTCTTGGTCATTAAACTGGCACTGCCAACCCAGAGCAAAGATCACACACACACACATTAACACAGATACACACAAAGAGCATATCTGTAGAAGAGAATAGAGCTGGTGAATTAAATAATTACATCTGGTTTCACGGTATTACAACACTGCCCATCTTGCCCTGTGCATACAAAAGAAAACAAATCCCCACCATTTACAGTTTCCTTAAATATTATTAGCTATTTGAACAGATTACACATCAGTAATTTTATTTTATGGTCCTAAAAGTAGCAGCCTCAGCAGGAAGGTTTGAGGAATCAAAAGTCAAACTAACACAGTCAGGGTTCACATATCATGTGAAAAACCAGCTGCAACTCCTAATGATAGTGTGATGCTGAGGAAAAATGCTTCAACGCCAAGCTATGCGCACTATCGTGTCTAAACTGAGGTCGAACGTTTCTATCTACAGTATTCAATTTAAGCACTGTCAGGAGAAGTGGAGGGAGACACCATAAACTTATGAAGCCACTTTTTGCTTTCTTCACATTGCCCAGTTTGAGAGGGAACCAGCAAACAACTCATCAGAGGTGATAAGCGACAGTACACACATGGTTGGTCATCCATCCACTAAAGAAGACACAGTGGTGGTGTGACAGTTCACTCACACACTTTGCTTGCATCACTGGTCCCCGCAGCATCATGAGTTATACAGAGGAGGCAGTAAAACCAGTTTGAGGCCTGTTCCAAAATGCATTCATCTGAACTATACCCTTAAGCAGTTAAGTCAGTTTTATATATAAAGCCACAAAAACACAACTCACAAATTTACATCAATGGCTAGAATCTGTATATCATATGTCAACCTCGATCCTGGGATTATTGGTTGGGCTTTAATGCAGGAAGAAACCTCTGTAAGAGAAACAGAGGAGAGAGCTCCATATGTATGTACATTCTGAAAGTATTCAGACCCCTTCCCTTTTTTTATCCCATTGTGTTATGTTGCAGCCTAATGCTAAGATCGTTTAGGTTCATTTTCCCCCTCATCAATCTATACTTAATACCCCATAATGAAAAAATGAAAACAGAATTTTATACATTTTTGCAAATTTATTAAAAAGGAAAAACTGAAATATTCAAGTATTCAGACCATCTACTCAGTGCATATATGAAGCTCCTTTGGCAGCTTTCAGCTCTCAACCCCGACCAGTGCCCCTGTCCCTGCCGCTGAAAAACACCCCCAAAGCACAATGCTGCCCCCACCATGCTTCACCCCTGGAACGGTATTGGGCAGGTGATGAGCGGTGCCTTGTTTCCTCCAGACACGACAATTTGAATTCAGGCCAAACAGTTCAGTCCTGGTTTCGTCAGACCATAGAATCTTGTTTCTCACAGTCTGAGAGTCTTTTTAGTGCTTTTTGCAAGCTCCATTGTCATTATTGGGTTTTGAGTGTAGATTGATGAGGGGAAAAATTAATTAAGTGATTTTAGCATTAGGGTGCAACATAACAATATGTGAAAAAAGTGAAGGGGTCTGAAATCTTTCTGAAAACACTGTAGGTTGCAAAAATAAATGAAGAATAAAGTACTATTATTCTTCATTGTCTGTCACTGTAGGATGGTTGAAGTTAAATTTAATGACATAACCTGACAGCTCTGTACTTGCTATTCTTTCTAAATTAAACATCTACATATGGATCTTTTGTCAGTGCAAGGTTATGTGTTACGACAGATGGCTAACACTGTAGCATACATGAGCGTAAAATACATGAGCACACACATTCTTACAGACAATTGTGAGAAAGTGTTTTCATCGTGACACACCGTCATTCATACAGCCGGGCTGCCTCAGAACAATGTAAGGCTACACGCCCTGTCTGTGTGATTCAGTGACCTCTGGGACCCCTGTGCCCCAGAGTGCCTCTCCTACCCAGACTGGATCCCTACTACACCACTCCAGCTTTGACCCCCATTCATTTGGACTGACCCTTCTTATCAGGTCTGCCAGTTATGGCTGTCGCACACAGATGCATGTAACCAGCCCTTTTTCTCCTCTCCTCTCCTCCCCCTCCACGCCACTCTCCCTCAACTGTACACATGTCAAATCTCTCTTGTTCCCTACTCATACGTTTGCACACATCTGACACCGCATGCTGGGGAAAACCACGTTGACTCCATGCTCATGGACAGTGCATAGAGCAGACTGGAGTGTCAAGGCCTCAGATCAGCGAGTGAAGCCAAGAAATCAGACCAGAGGGTGATTAATATAGCAGAGAGCCCAGGCTTAGTGAAAGGCCACAGCATCCAGCGAGCATTCCCGCCAGGCTTGGAGTGATGGTGCTCATGCACACACACACACAAACACACACACACACACACACACACACACACACACACACACACACACACACACACACACACACACACACACACACACACACACACACACACACACACCAACTGCCAAGACAGCTTTCGTGACTGCTTCCTCTGGTCCCTGTATGGTTTCATATTCACCACAATGCGTTTGATCATGCAGGCCTGCAACATACTCACATCACCATACCTAATTAACAATGAATGGTGAGGCAAGACACTTACACGCACGCAAACACACAACAGTAAGTACAGAACATACACACCTAGCACAAAAACAACACACACTCCTGAGCAATATGACCCGCTGCTCATGGATTAACAGTGCTGCCTGTCAGATACACACGGTTGCTCTTTGGCCGGGTACCACACACAGTGACCATGTTGGCTCAGTAGTAACTTACAGACACTCAGCACAGTCAAAATTATTAGCCAGATGACATATGAATGGAAATGAAAATGAAAACAAATTAATAACAAATAAGAAAACTCACTGTATAGGAGCACTGACAGAGCATTACAGGAAGATGTTTAGAACACAGATAACATCTACGGAATCTCCAAGCTCTTATTTCATTTCCGAAAACTTGTTGCATCTAATGATCAGTCTATAAAAACAGCTATCTGTCTTGGAGAAGAAAAAAAATCCACAGGGTGAAAAGGAGAGAGGGAGAGCTCTAACATCTTCCTGACACTTAAATGACCGCTTGTCTTCACTGCAGCATGTTGACAAGTTTCACCTCAACAGCTCATGCCTCGCTCTGTCTCTGGGCCTTGGGGCGTTGGGGGTTTTGGCTAGCCTCATCTCACAAGTGTGAAAATATAACATGCCATCACAAGCCAGCCTCGGTCTAATGAGCCTTCTGAGCACCACAGAAAATAGACAGATTTGGCATCATTAGCTCCAATAAGTGGAAACTGCCTCCATCTCTAGCGCTGCTCTGAAAGACACAGTCAGACACTAAAATCCTTCTCTTCAGCGTTGTGTAGTTGTTTTGCTCAGAGCAAAGGGCATGCCAACTGTTCCATATGCAGCAGCTGGTACTGTCTGATTACCTCTATTGTTAACTTACTGAAGTTAGTCCTGTCCCTCTGTGATGGATTAACTCAGAGGGAATGGAGAAAACATACTGTTAAGATGTAGGAGGATGTCTCTGTTTTTAAGCCTCTGTGAGTCTGTGCAGCTATGGTGACCCCCTCATCATTCACCAGCATAAAAACAAAAAGATCGGGCCGGCCTCAGGGAGGATAAACAAGGGGTGGGCCAAATTATGGGTGCTAAAATGTAGCAGAGAAAGGTGGTTTCTCTGTGCCTATTTACTGTCTAAAAATACGATAATGCCAACCCAAAAGACCGTGTGCCCACAAAGGTATCCGTGCCAGCACCTTTTATATAAAGCACCTTCTCTTAACTTGTGAAGAAAAATGAGCATCCTGAAACGTTCAATTAAAGATTTTCTACTAACGAGGTAAACAAAGCATCAAAACAAAGCTCTTGATTAGGAGTTTGTAGTCAGGTAATACTGGATGTGTCTGAAGTTACGGGGGTGGAAGGTGTTGACAGTGTTAGTGTTTTCACTGAGAGAGCAGAGCTGGTGTTTTCCCATATTTACGTCAGTATTTATGCATGTGTGTACAGGTCCTTTGAGAGGTTTACATATTTAGGGTAATAGGATAACTCTGGCCTCCACCAGCAGAGAAGCAGGTGCTTATCTTGTCAGAACTGTTGTGCTAAGCCAACCTTTGACCACTGGTTAAGAGCCAATTGAGAAATTAAAGCAAAAAATTTGCAAGCCTCTGTCCCCTCCCCACTCTTTGCTCCCCTCTCTTACATATTCACTCACAGGCACAAAAATGCACACATGTTGTAAAGGTCAGCCAGATGATGAATAATTTTATCGCTATTTCTTAGTATCCTTCACCGGTATTCTGCAGCCCAGCTTGTTGAAGAGAGCAGTAAATGAGAAGGGAAAGACATAACCTGAGAAAAAGAAAAGAAAAATAGAAAAAGAGAGGGATACGGAGGGTCTTTTACCCCACAGTGAACAGACAGAACTGAGCTCGGGGTTTCTGGCATCATGTGGAGGAAGGGAAGATCGTTGGCATGAGGGGGAGTGGACGGGGAAAAGCGCACCGCTGTGTGGGGTCTGTCTCGCGTGCGTTCAGCACCGGGGTCTGGGTTATTGATTTTCAGGCACGAAGCAGGAATAATGTCCAGGGTTTTACTTTGCTCTGCAGTGCTTGCCAAGCTCTTTCTAGTAAGCCTCCTCCGATTACATGTCTCTCTCTGACAGACAGCGAGACTGACACTCTCTCCTCATAAATAGCTGCAAACTGTATTATAGCTGCAACCTAAGACTGAGCAACGTTGTTGTTAGCAACAGTGAGTCCATTCATTCTACTTTCACAATTAAAAAAATCATAGCCGAAGACACATTTTTTCATATTGTTCTGAAATTTCTGGTTACTGTATAGCCCCAGAGCCAATATAGCTTACATTTAGCCTTATTATTTTACAGGAAGACAGACCAAAAGGAATTATTCTCTGTTGCTTTAAATGTTTTTTTGTTTAAAAAAAAAAAAAAAAAAATAGTTAATATATATCTTCCTGAATGTTTAATGCTACAGCAGTTTGCAACACCTACTGGCTTCACTTTGACTTTGATTTTCAGTTTTTTCCGTTTCCATGTTAAACAGAAAACACAGCAACATGTATAAGTCAAAAAAAATAAAAAAAGGCAGTACGCTTTCTACCACGAAACTTTTTGACTCCATTTCAAAACGCCATCTAAGCCACTGATGAAATTGCTTCAATTTGTCATCACAAAAAAACCCATCTGTATGAATCACTCATCCTTGACTAGTGTAACCAGAATCCACATTATTAATTTTGTCTATAAGTAATGAATATAATTCGATAACATATTTCAAAACATAAAAATTACTGAATTTTCCACAGCATTTTATGGCTGTTTCGGTGAGATTTAATATACAGAGATTATAGTCTCCTTTTCCTTAGAATCATAAATGTTGGCGTGGTTATCAGACTCAGAGGATGCAAGTGATTGCTATGAAAACCCAACTTCATTAATTTCTGACATATCTATCACCATACCCCACGTACCAAATATAAAACACACACACACACACAGAGACACAAGAATGCACACACGGGCATGCTGACAGGACTCTCCTTCACACATCCATAAACATGGTCGCATAAACAAGCAGTTGAATAGCCGAAGGAAATGCTCATGCAGACCAAAAAAGACACACAGTACTTGGGGAGAACAAAATATACCAGTTACTTTGAAAAATAAAGTGAAACAGAAGCACAGAAACCCACGTATTTTAGGATGCAACCTGTATACAATTCGAAGACTGTATCTAAAGAAATCACACAAACACTGATGTATCACAATGAGAAGAAATTTTAAGAAGTAATTATTAAAGAGTGACATATTATTATTCTTTGGCTAATGTGAAAGATATTAATTATGTTCCACTGGTGGGACAGTGGTTCATTTTATAAAAACGCTCTTACAGAGACATGAAAGTTAAACAAATGAAAACAGTCCAGTGTTTTGCCGCTCAAAGAATGTGATGAAAAATATGGTGGTCATGCAGAAGATACTGGGGGCCAGGAATAACAGCATGAGGTTAAAAAAAAAAAAACTCTTCTATTCACATATTAACACATCTCTTTGGCCCTTGCTACTGACTGCTCTATGTTTTCCGTCAAAAAGCTAAATGTGGGGAGAGCAACAGCCTGGCCGACAAACTACCAGCCTGAATAGGCCTCAGTCCAGATCTGTGGCTCTGAAAATGATTCAACTTTGCACACTTGAGAAATTAATGACCGTTAATTGAATTTAAAACTTCACACGGATGTGAAGTAAAAAAGAAACTTTGGCAAATAAACTCCAAAATCCTCTGAACTCTCTGATACTCCAAGTTACAGAAGCAGACATGATTATAAAGTTCAAACCCAAAATGAAAATAAAATACAGATCAGAATAAAATGGATATAAATGTGTAATTTCTAATTATCTTAATAAATTACCGCCTTGCTAATCAGGAGTCTAAGCATTCTTCTTCTTTTTCATCTGAGTACTACAGAGTGTTTAACCCTCCGTCCCACAGAAAGAAGCTGTCAAGTGTTTGGGGTTAGTTAAACTCAGCCTGTGTGTCTCCCCAATAATCTTCAGGCTGCAGAGAGCTGTGGGAGGGAGAGAGCACCCTGTCCTCCTGCTGCTGCCCGAGGGCTCAGGGCGGATCTGGGATTGAGGATGATAATGAGCAGGGGGATAAACTAGAGTTATGGAGGTCTTATCACCCCGAGCCCCTGGGTCACACGTCACTGCTGGTGGTCACAGACCCCTTAAACATTACAAAAAGGCACAGCTCTACTCAACGGACAGGTATTTGTTGTGAGTGAAGAGGCTAGTCTGTTGGAAAACTAAATATTTGACTGTCTAAAAAGTCTAGAAATAACCTTGAAAATATGCTCTTTATGTGAAGACTGAAAAAACATATGCTACGGTTTTAGCCCAGGCTTACAGCACATTATATACTTTATTTTACCTTTTGGTTTTACGTCATTTGTCCAAAACGTGACTGTCAAATCGACTTTGCTTCCTAATGCAGTTGTTGGGAGTCTAGAGGTCTGCGTGGCTTGAAATCTGGTCAGTTGAGCTTTATAAACGGCCCCTGGGTGACATCTGTGTCGGGTGCTACACCCAGTCACATTGAGCTGTGTGGGGGTCAGAGAGGGAGACACAGATGAGTGTGGTGTGGGGTTCGCCAGACCTCAGGCTGTGATTTGTTAAAGTGCATCAGACGGGAGTCGACCAGAATCTGAATAAATCACCTCAGGGGCACCAGTGAAAAAAACCTTCAGCGACAAATGCCCGTATTTTAGTGCATTTGTGCGCCTCTAAACCAGCATTAATTATTGTGGGCCTATGGTTGGGGCAATTGTTGCACTGCTTTTACCTTTTTAAGAAAGAAGGATCAGATCCCTTCCTGACACATTTTAAGGTGTATAAAAACTACTTTGCCTGGAATAATAATTTGTGTCTGATATGCTTTTACAACAAAAAAATTCATTTGGCATGTTAATAACAAGAAGCAAAAACATTTTGGGTGGACTGGGACTCCAGCCTCCCATAAAATAAGATTCAAAACTTAGAAAATTGGAAGTGTTACCCAACAAACTTGCAAGGTTGCACAACATTAGGTTGAATTTGTGTTGGCCCTCTGGGGAAAAGCAGGTCAGTGTAACTTGTAGGAGTATCATGCATGATCCCAGCCAGGATGAGACAGGCCAGTATTGTCTTACCATTATTATTCTTACTCCAGGCCGACTGCAGACACTGCAGCTGATGAAAAGATTGATTGGAGCAGGTTAAAAAGTCATTTGATACTGTTGAGTTTGATTTAATGACGTGTTTTCGGATTAAAACAGTATCAGCAGCAGTGGCCAGCAGGCAGAGTGGGTGACAAAGAACAGAGCTGCTTTCTGCTAATTCCTAATATTCCATTTACTAGGTAACTTTCTATTACCCTTTGACATGAAAAAAAAAAATCGGAATATTTTTAACAACAAACATCAGCGCGGATATTAAGGACTAGCAGCAGTAGTCCATCAGCATTTCTATGGCAACAGTGGTGAAAACAGGAGCAGGCCTCCACTTCTTCCCTCATGTCAGTATGTATCCCATTATGGTTGTACTGTGCGGACAGAAGAGCTCTGCCTGCTCGCCACAGCTTTATTTATTTTACTGTCTTTCATCTGCAAACCACCACCAATCTGCATCAGAGGAAAATCCACTCTGTGTATCCCATAGGTGTCATTTAGGATTGATTCCCTGGAATTAGCAGACGTCAAAGTGGAACCATGTGGCTGTCTGTCTGTCCATCTGTCTGTTCTTACCAACACCTGTGATAAGGCTCTTTCGGACACAGAGAAACGGCATATCACTGTCTTTTGTTATCCACACATTTATTATGGCCACCAGGGACCTCTGAAGTTTTACCTCTTGAGTGTCTGTCACTACCTGTTAAACACTAAAGGCCGAAGTGATAATAAGCACGATGGGAAATTCACCACTATCCAAATCTGAAACAAATGCTTCAGAGGCTCCCGTGTTAATGCCAAAAGAACTATTTTTTACCTTTGCTAAAACATCGCTAATGAAGCTTATCCATTTACCAAAAAGACACAATTTTTGCGATTGCTGCTGCATTGCCTTGATTTCCTTTAATTTTTTTTTCCATCTCTGTGGTACAAAACCAATAAAATGTCCAAATGCTGCCATAAGAGAGACAGCAGTGTAAACACACACTGATCATTTCCACTTTTTTCTAGATGGGGAAATTCAGAGAGAGATGTTTTTAAGTGCGTTTGAGCTCATCTGGTTCACATGACCTTTTCTAACTGATAAACCAATGTGAACCCACTTTTAGCCAACAGAGGTCTGGGGTCAAACAGAGATAACTCCGGCATTTGAGATATATATCACACACAGTGGTCATTATTGATTAAGTAATGCATCATTCGGAGGTAGGGTATACAGTATGAACAGCAATACCACTCCCCATTGGAGAAAACTAATAACAGCACAGTAAAAAACAGGACCACCAACAGCCTCAGTATTGCTGAATTTGTTTCTGGTTGTGTTTATCTTATGAGCCTGCACACCACCACGGAAAAACAGAAAACTCATCATAAAGTCCTTAAGTGGTTCTTCACTTTAATTTGGCAAAGAAAAAGATTAAGGAAGCTAAATTTAACTATAATAAATTGGTTTCATGTGTAAAAGAATTTGTACAAAGAATATTAATTGCATAAAAAAGAAACTTTTTTTATTTTAAACATATTATTTTGTTAGTCTGCTTGTTGAGCTACTTCTTCATTTTTACACAAAAGAGTCTCCATTATAGAGTCTCAGAGCCGCTGTGTCATTTCTGACTCGTGAGGAAACCCAGCAAAGCGAGTATTATGTACATCAAATTAAAACGGCTGAGGATGAGATTAGAAGAAATGTGGGTAAAGGCACGGACAACAGTTCCAGCTTTTATTAATCGGAAATTTATTGATGAAAATGTGAAAACAAATAAAACAAAAACAAAACAAATATGAAATCCAAGATTATCAGTTGTCCAAAATAACAGCAAAATTTAGTAACACAAAACAATGTGAAATACATGATGAATAAGGTGAAAATGAATTAAGCTATTAAACTTTTTTTTTTTTTTTTACAGTATGCAACATTTAATGAAGAAAGGTTTACAGCTTCATAGTAAAGGAAAATATGGGGACAATTATTGCACAAAACAGCCTATTAATTACATTAAAACCTCTAAACCTCTTTGGTAATGTACCAATATTTTAATGGGGTATGAAAAACAGTGCACTTTCCCCATGATGTAGTTCACATTGTAGGTGGAAATTTCTAAATCTGAATGTACAGGACAGACAAGTCTTGGTATCTGTATTACTGTAAATGGCACCTGTATACCACGACAATAAAAAGCACTGCAGGTTTTCACTGATAACTTCAATACCATCCTGGCTGGCTGACACTGGGGTGGTTTGAACAGAAAGCACATACATTCTGGGGGAATTAGGCGTAGGAGAGAGCATACACTGCTCAAAGCAGTAAAGAAAAAAATACGATTGCATTCTTCACCTTGTTTAAGAATCAAACCATTTCTCTCATACAGTTCCTAAAATTGGCCAAATTTTTAAACAAAAAGGCATCACTGATATTTCTGACTTCATGAAGTTATATTTCCGTTTGAATGCTACACACAGTTTTACAAAAAAAAATTTCCCCTTCATTTAGTTGAAACAGAGAGCAAGACAAAGTTGACTGATCCAACATGAAACATCTGCCACCTGACTGATTCCTGAATCAAATTGCCCATAGCAACGGCTCGAGCTTGGGCTTTTAAAAGAGCTATTTCACCCTAATACATGGCCCATTACCAAATGGCCATTCATCACATTAACCCTACCTTTAGAGAGCTGCCAGTGTCTCAGTCAGTACAGTGCCACAGTGCTCTCTGTCTCCAGTCAGGACACACTCAGCAGCAGGTCCACTTTGCCATGACTGTGTTTACCTCAGGAGTACACAAACGCAGCCTGCCGCAGGCTCTATTAACAAAGCCAAAAGGAACCTATGCTGATACACAGACCCTCTCATGTTATATACTGTATTGTATGTAAGTTATTTCTCATTTTGCAGGTTTTACAGTAAGGTAAAACAGTGCATTATTGATAGGCAAGACTTTTAAGCTCTCCACTCAGTCTATGCAGCATGATTCTCTGCTCTCCCCTGTCCACGCTCTCTCTGATGAAGACACAACACTAAAGGTTGCTACTAAATGTTCCAGAGAGGATACAAATGCAACAATGAGCGCACTCTCATAAAAACAAAGACAACTATATTTTAAAAATTCACAAAAATAAACACTTTCACCAAACCTTTAATTAGCATGAAGCTGTGTGCTTTAGCTGGAATTAAGGAGCTTCAGGCCCAGCTGTGGTGAGCCTGATTACTTAATAATATGGTGATAAACACAACTATCAATCAAAGCCCCTGACAGGACTTACAATTCAGGAGAGATCAGCCAAAATAAGAGCCGCTGACTCTCTCATTGTGGCGGCGTGTATGGGGGTGTGTAAGAGGATACTCGCTACAGTCAGCAATGAAGTTACTAGCACCAAGGTAATGACGGAAAGAAGTAAAGTGTCACTTTTATTTACAGAGCATAACTGCAGTAACTACAGCTGTCTCTCGAAAACAACAGTTGTGCAATCTGAAATCTAAAGTCGCACAGCGCGGAGGACAACAATGACACTGTGTTTGAAACATTGGTCAAAGCCACAGTAAACACACCTTACAGTGCATAGAACATAGAGTCCTGCAGAGCTCAATGCAACACGTGTCCAGTGTGGCTCATGCAAAAAACGAAACTGTAAGAACAGTCATTCACTTATATCATAAACACATTTTATATCACAATGAGCAAATTCTCATTACAATCTTGTATTTTTGAGGCCATAAGGTGGACAGTAACTTGTGAGACTAATCAGTTATTGTCAATGTAAACTGATGCAGACTGTGGCATGGTGTGTAAGATGAAGATGCTGGAAAATCCACGTCATGACAGTGTAAGGGATGTGTGTAAAGACCTAAGCATCGTGTATGCATCGTGATATGATCTCAGGTCAAAATCTAACTTGTAGCCCAAGCCTTTAAAATTACTTTACAGTGATTTCGGGACCTCAACACACTTTAATGTGGCTCGTATTTTTATAGTCTTTCTCATCAACACACGTATCACTGGAGTCATTGGTAGTGACTCTCGCTGGCTTGCTTTCATAAAATCCTCTTGTCACTGAAAGATAATTTCAGCTTGGGATATTCCTGTGATAGACACAATGTCAGAAAAAGTATTAGAAATTTTTCTTTTTCTTTTGCAGGAGATCATAATCAGGACCTGGAACTGTGGATGAAATTAAAATTATTAAAGTATTTTTAAATCTTGATATTAACATAATACAATGATGATATATATTTTTTTTAAATCTGAAACTCTGAATATTTTGGTTGAACAATATATTACATCAGTGTAGAACCTGGCTTTACTGCTGGCTGCTTTGTCCTAGATTTACTGAGACAAAGCAAGAGTTTCATACAGTATCATGGCTGCAAACCTTGTAATTCTTGTTTTTGTGATTTGAATTTTTAATGAAATATAAGCAGTTAGATACTCTCCTTGTAGCCGAAAAAACGTTCTGAAGACAAATTCCACAGTCAGATGTATAGTCACCAAGCTGAAAGCTGTTTTTGAGGAAAAAACAAAAAACAAAACAAAAAAGAAAACGTGGGATATGAGGAGATACAAATTTTCATTCTATGATAACGACATGGTTGTTTTACTTGCCTCGATTAGAAAGCAATTAATGTATCTAGAATTTTCTAAAAATTAAAGTAAACATAATTTTCCTGATGAATCATCCTAACTCTCATATCTGTTTTATCCGTTGAAATAATGAGTATGGCATGGGTCGACTGTATGTGCGCATACAGACCATCCTCAGTAACTGCCAGTTCTTTTGCTGCAAATCAAAGTTGCCTTTTCCTTGACAACAGCTCACAGCCCTGCTAACGCTGCTGCTTTCTGTTGGTTGAAAGTCTTCACAGCACAGATGATGTGAAATAAATTCTGGTTCTGAGAGGTAAATCACTGCAGCGCTCGGGGACTGCAGCTATTCTCTGTCACCTCGCCACTTTTAGCAGACCGTGGCTGATTTCCTTCCTTGCGTGACTCTGGAGTGTAAACACACACCAGAGTGACTCATCACTATTTCTCACTTCCATGGTCTGATATAAACACATGAAGGGGTCAGGGGTCAATTTTGAGGTGGTGAGTGGGTGGGTGGGGGGCCAGTATGTCTCCCCATAAGACATCTTCCATTCTCCAAAGAATTCACGGCTTCCTGTGGCCAAAGCCGCACGGCTGCCCACTCCAGCCTGGAGGAAGGAGAAAGAGAAACACAGTTAGAAACAGAGAGAGAGAAGGACGGACAATTTGGGTGATAGATTACCTTCTCTGCCACGCTGCTCTTCAGCAAAATGGAAAGAATGCAGGCGTGATGAGCCTGTATCTCTTTTCACCCCAGACAGGACACGAAAAAAGAGTGATGGTTGGAGACAAGATGGAGGGGATAAAGCTGGATTCAACTGTGTGGCATAAATTACCTTCATTCTGTTTTATCTAGTGGCAAATTGATTTATAAGTTATGAAACCCTGTTTATACGTGCCTGCCAACTTGTCTTTTGGGCCGATTGGCATTTTATAGAAAAAGAGATGTCTAAGTCCTGATCAGCAATCTGCCCTCTTGAGCCCTGCGTTATTGCAGGGTAGTCGGGGTGGAAGGGAGGGATAGCCACTTCCTTTCAGGCCCCCAATCTGAAGAAGGGCCAAATACAGTCCAACATCAATCACTTTGCACTCCACAGCTTTCCCAGTACCATTGTTATAGAGCAGGCCAACGGAAAGAGGCCGGTAGCAGGTGGAAATAAAAAGCCCTTTGACAACTATAGGGTAAGATTCCTCCCAAGATCGTCACAACATTTACGCAAGCCAAAGAGAGCAATGCTTGGCTGCCAGCAACAGCCTGGACACACGCGCACACACACACACACACACACACACACACACACACACACACACACACACACACACACACACACACAAATATTTAGTCATCAACATTCTCATATGCACTGATACATGAACACATGCAGCCATGGGCAGCCAGTACAGACACACAAAACCAAAGACACGTGCACACAATTCAGCCGTGGACATACATAGGCACATGTGCAAAGAAAAACAGACGCAGAGACGGACAGATGGACACATGTATACTCCTAATATTATCATTATGAACGAGCAGAATTTCCAGTATGGTGTTAAGCTAAAACAATCTCCTTTCCACTAATATATGCTGGACTGCTCAGTGAAATGACATTAATATGTGGTTTATTGCAATCAAGTATACAACTCCCTTTGCAGATGGAGACAGGATTTTTTTTCCAAGAGGTAAATGAATATGAAGAGAGAATGTGCTCTGAACAGACACAGCATCTGTATTTTTGCAATAATATTTGTTTTTGGTTTTTTTTTCTGTCACCCAGTTGACAGAGTTTGCCACAAACGTCACAGCCTTCTTCTCAGAGTCATAACTCATTCAAATCAAGACACACACAAAAGGCAAGACACACAAACTCCTACTATCAGTAGAACTCTCTCTTTATAGTTGTGTCCACTGAGGTTAAATGTCCATGAGTCTATTCAGAAATCGGAGAAAAGGCAATTCTGATCTTGGCTCACAATAAACTGTTTCAGACTTTTTTTTTTTTCTCAATATTAAGAAATCAAGGTGATTGTTGTCTGTACATTGCGAACAAGAACTGCTGAAAGCCAAAGCAGCATGACTTCCCATGTTGTAGATCTGCTAAAAGTTAAACAAACAGGCTATAGGCTAAAAACACTGAGGCGTAGATGATAGTTTTAAGTTCGACATTCAGACATTCAACGAGGGTCATCCTCAAGAAATTTGCATCATTTTTAACCCGCACAGTATAACAGTTCAGGATAAACTTTAACTGATGCTGCACAGGTGTTACTTTGAATTCATGATCCAATGCCTGCCACCTTGGTGACTTGACAATAGACGGGAAACTGATGAGCCGAAGTTACGGACTGTCTCAAAAGTGCATGCAAAATGACTAAGAGAGTTTTCTGTTAATAGCGCTCTCACTTTATTTTGATCTGGGATTCCTCTGATTATATAGCTGACCTCCAGTTTATAAAGAAAATTATGCAGTGTGGCCCCGGTGCAATTCTAACTTAACTTTTCTCATTGTTAATACCCTGTGCTCTATGTCCATTATTCGTTTCAACTGGACCATTAAGATTTCATTTAGACACAGTTTATGCTTGTGTTTTGTTTGTTTTGAAGGTTAATTTTGATTATTAATTGATTATTATGGTACAAAGTTAAAATATTTATGATATTTTGTATATTTTTGAGCAGCTAAACTCAAACATATTTGTACGAGGAGTATAAATGGCAGAAGAAATAAATTTAACAGAAAACGAAGCAGCAGAGACGATTTCTAGCAACTTTCAGTGCATGCTCGGCTAGTTCAGGAATAAATTAAATTTTGTGAAATAAACAGACACAGACAATAACTTTGCTTTACGCCACTAATTTTTACTTCCTCCTCTTCTTCAGCCTTCATCTAGCCCTTCCTTCACAGGCTGCCTTATAACAGCTACTTGTGCATTTGTGACTCTCATCTTCATTCTAGCCTTGCTCCGTCCTCTCGTTTCTTTCCCTGGCACTGCCCACTTCAACAACCACACGTCCCCCACAGCTGTACTCCTCTCCACTCCTCTCTTCACCGGGGATCATAGGCTAAAACCTGGCAGGATCGCTGTCATATGATGCCCATGCGTGTGATGCTTCGCTGGGACCCCCCTCCACTCAGGAAATGCTCTCGGCCTTTTTCCCACCCTAGTGTTCCGCTATGGAGAGCCGGGCATTACAACCGAATCCATTTACCATCCCAAAGCATTCCTGACTGATTCCAACCACTGGCCTGGCTATGGGTTCCCACAGACAATGAGGATATGCCCTCATTTCAAACCGGCTGGATCGCTGGGTATCAAGTTGTGAACTACTAAAGCTGTTTATGGCAGAACAGAGGAGTTTGAGCTCCACAATAGACAATTACCGTGCCCACTCCCCCCCTCCCCTTCATTCAATTTGTGGTTTGTCTGTAGGTGGGTTCGGTTGTGCACAGATTAAAAATAGCCAGCCCATTCCAGACAAAAACTGCAAGGGACATGGAACACACATTGCACAAATGATATCTCCCATTGTGGTGTACTGTTTGGGAATTCTTAATTGCTTTTTCCGAAGCAGCTTGCCACAGGAAAATCCCCCTTCAGAGTAAAGAAAAAAAGGGTTGGTGAGTTGTGTGTAAACACCCTAGATATTATTCAAACATGCATGTAAACACATACGTATAAACCCATGTCGCCCCATGCGCACCCATCGGACTGCCATCAGGGCAGTATCAAAAGAGGCTAACCTGCAGCAGAGCCGGTTGTGGCCTGCCTCTGCCCTCCCTCTCTCTTTTGTGTTCCCCACAGTGGTTTCTGCTTCAGCTCTTATTATTGATGTCTCTCCCTGCATCAGACAGACCATGATGGACTGGCCCTGGGAGGTGTGCAGGGCTGCAGGGTGGGGCACCAAACAGCCTCCCACTCACTGTGTGGGACCGAATCTGCTTAGAAAGGCCACAGTAGAGCAGAGAGGAGCGATGAAGCAGAGCACCGAGAAAGTGTCTAAAGGAAAATCTCCTTGTGTTTTTTGGCCTTATATGGGAGCGGATAGCAATGCGCAATGTTTTTTTTATCCATACTCATCTGTTGTCATTAATGTGTGATATCTGCAGAGACGGTCACAGAATGAGAAAAAACATGCCGACTTTCACATGGGCAAAACTCATCGAAAATAATAATGCAATGTTCAAATGATGTTTAACGTAATAAATGAAATTTAAAAATTGACTTTATCGATGATTTATATATTCTACATTTTGAGAGAATCACTGAAAAAACCCTGGAGAAATAAGTGCTAAATATGATCCCTAATTACTCTAAGAACATGATTAACAAAATCATACAGCAATCCAAGCGTGTCCTAGTTCATATATTTGAAACAATAGTTTAAAACATCAAATTTAAATGAAGCTTTTAAAAAAAAAAAAGAGAGAGAGTTTCTCTGTGATTTCAAATTAAAAAATCCAGTCTTACACAAGTTCTTCAGTTAAGTGGATTTGAAGGCCACACACAAACATTACAGTGGAACATAGGGAAACCTAAAAACTGAAGTCAAATATTGTCATTCAATATTTAGCCAAAATGACTTGGTGTCAATAACTTTCATTAACTCCGACGAGCAAACACCAGGGACAATATTTTCGACTTTCTCGTTTTATCCCTGACAAAGTGTGATACTTTATAGTTTTATACATATATTAGAGTGTCGTCGCTAAACCGGAACCCAGTATCATTAAAATCCTCACACATCCATTTGATTGTAAAACTTGCACAATATTCAGCAATATTGTTATGTACTTTCTGTAATTTTTTTTCATAAATTGGGCTTGAATCCAAAGCAAACCATTACTCAACCAGCCGTATAAAAACCTACACCAAACCCACACGCTTTTTTCTTCATGCGTTAACCTTGACGTCTAAGCTTGAAATAATTAAAATCTACTCATGTTTTTATTGTTTTAATGTTTTTCTCTATGCTTTGTACGTCTTTGTCCCGTTTTACACAAAAATCAGCTTGCCCACTTGCTGAAATACCAAATTGCTGCGAACAGGTATTTAAAATTATGGAAGCTTTTTCCCTGCAAGTGCTAACCACATTTGGACAGTTTGGAATTTGTAAAACCTCTGGACCTGCCAGATCTTCCCCACCGCTGTCCTTCATGTCAAACTATGTGGTACTGCCTGTGATCACAAAATAAACCAGAAAGAATTTTACATATGCCTTTATTCTTTTTTCATTGTCTGAAAGGCACATTTTCTTTTCAACATGAGGCTGTCAAAAGGAGACGATTTTGAAAACAGAGCCAAGTCTGTTTTAACATGTGACAAACAAGTGGATACAGACAAAAAGTAAAGGGCAATCTGACTATTTGAGTGGGCTATCTTTAATTTGACAGTATAGCACACCAGAGACTGTTGCGGGAAGGCATGTGAAGTTTTGCTGAGGAGGCTGGGGTTCTCACAATAACGTTTGTATGAGTGACTCATGTGTTTTGGCATGACGAGCTCTCTTTCTGTACTGCCTTGGCAGTTTTTAACAAAAATAAAAATAATAAATAAATAACAACTCAACGTCAAATGCTCCGTGAGCCAAGATACAAAATTTCAAAAGACTACCAGATGACCTACAGCTTAAAGCACTCTACTGATAATTTTATCATCAGAAGCTGTGGAATATCCTAATAAGGTCTGAGATTGGTGTAAATGACGTACGTTTGACCAAAATGTAGATAGATTTAACGTGTAAACATGACTTCAGCCTTATTAAAGCTCTGCCATATCCAAACACTGTCCACAGCTCTCAATTATCGATTACAGCTGAAGTCGTTAACTCAACGTCGCACGTCTGTTAGGGCAGGCGTGTGGCGGGGAGACGGACAGGTGAGCGTTCTCGCGCCAGTGAGGTGTGGACGCGTGGACTCTCCCGACCAATGGGAAGCAACATCGGGGACCTCCGGCCGACTACTCAGACAGGACATGAGCGATATTTACGCTTGGAAAGGATCTACGTTCAAGTAGATTTACCGCAGCGTTTAAAAATGATTATCAAAAGGAGGAGCATACAGCTATTGATAGGTGTGGTAGATTCAAATTAAAAGGCTTGCGGCCTCCAGCCCAAAACATTTTTAGGAAAAAAACAAACAAACAAACAAACAAACAACCAAGCAGCCAAATTTGATCTTACTTACATCATTAAAGCAGGTTTTTTTTAAATATATATAATCAGCCGCCCTATGTGATAAAGTCCGCTATTAAACTGGATTAGATCGAGCTTTCTTTATCTTTGGTCATATCTTTATAATCACGAGGGCAGTGTCTCGATATGTCCTCTGCTTGAATCACGTGCGAGATCTTTTAAACAAATGAAATGAAACGAAAGGTAACAGCGCTGAGCTGTGAATGTGTCTGAGATCAGATTAATAAACACCTCCCAGTTCCCATCAGACTGCAACACCTGCGACACGAGGCATGAACTGATATGATGGTTTTACCGCGAGTCAAGTCGAACAGCAGGGTCTAGCTGGTTTTGGGCCGGTGTCCTGCTCAAGGACACTTCAGCAGTGCGGGTGTTCTCGGACCAATTAGTTCGCATGAGTTTCCATATTTCCATGCCAACCATGGGCATCCTTATGAAGTTGAGAAAAGCAACATTAAGGCAAACACTTGACTAATCAGCGAATGAGGGACTCTGTGCCGAGGGACTACTTTACTCTGCGCCGTGACACACAACGAGGCACCGGGCAGACATCTCGCCGAGAAAATTAAAAAGCCACGGAGCGCACTTGCTCTGCATCTGATTACCGGAGAGGGTGGCGCCCATCAAACGCACGTCGGATCCGTGTAGCGGCCCAGTGCGCGCAATCAGCGGTCTGCTAGCAATCCCGTCCTTTCTCGTTCACATAAACACCACTTCAACGAAAATATACACGGCCACCTACAGCGCGGGGAAAGTGATGAGGGGGTACCCACCTCAACACTACACTGTTTTCAATTAAAGCGACAATGCCGAGGGAACTGCAGGCGACACTGCAGAGACAAGGAGCCAGGAAACCAATCAGGATGCATCTCGAAATAACTTGTTGGACAAAAATTCCGAGACACCAAAACGTCCTGTTTACACTTCATGCGTGCATTTAAAATCATTTCATACGCTACAGAAAAGTAATGTTTTTATAATAAAATGTTTAATTTAGGCGATTAATGTGAATCAAAATAAGAGTAAAATTATCTAGAAACACCACATTTCACAATTCCTATGATATAAAGACAAGATAAAACAGCAGCACCGGTTTGTTTTCTTTCTTTGTTTTCTTTTTAATCTTCTGGTGCAAAACTGACAGCTTGCCACTCGTATCTGTGCAAGATACAGAAAGTTGTTTAAATTGTTTGCATGCTAGTGCTTTACACTTCTAGCCCCATATAACATGAGAAAATAAAATAAATCAAACCAGACAAACGTGTGTGTTATTATCCAAAAAAAAAAAAAAAAAAAAAAATCTATTCTACTGTCAAACTCCAAATCATTTGCAGGCTCTCTGACTAAATGTACACCGTTT
Source organism: Xiphias gladius (assembly GCF_016859285.1). Lineage (NCBI taxonomy): Eukaryota > Metazoa > Chordata > Actinopteri > Istiophoriformes > Xiphiidae > Xiphias > Xiphias gladius. Next base: position 17,468,553 of record NC_053400.1, read on the forward strand.
GTATTCTTAAGAATACACTATGTTAATGAATTTCCACTTGTTAATCTTTAAGGCATTTTGTGAAAAGAATACTTTAATATATATTTGTTTGAAATAATATTAATTAATGAAAAGCATTTTTCTCTCTCCAGAATGTTTAAGACAGACGTTTTAAGAAATAAGACCTAATGCGTGCGGAGTAAGTTTGTTCTGCTATTAACGACTATCTCTACGTTTAAATATTAATAATATAATAAGTCTTTTTAAAGAGCTTGCTTTAAAACTTGATTCAAGTTCAAGTGGGATGAACTTACTGACAGATGATCTATGGCCCTGTCGCACCGACCTCCAAACAAAGTCCCTGCGGCCTCTTGGTGACCCTTTGCGGCCCTCTCCCACCACAGAGGAGGGTAACTGGCTTATTTCTCAAAGACGATCGTTTGTATGGAAATGCAATCTGAGTTTAACACTTAAAATTCTCAGAGTCACTCTGGACCGGGCCTGGTCTCCGCAACAGTTTCAACTGCTGCTGTGAGGCCAAATCAAATTATAGTGCAGACCGCTGCAGCTGTTTGGATCTAGAATCCGCCGGGTGTGTTCGCCCGATTGGTTTGATTAGGCAGTCATTTGGAAGTCAACCATGTCGTGACTTTGCTCTGATAAAGTAGCACCGCGTGGCCTTGCGGGGCCCGGAAGAACACAGCCTGTGGTATCAATTAGATATCACAGGCTTAAATGTACAGTTATGAAACTGATTGCTCCAACAAGCGTTAAGACCATCTTGAACGCAGTGTAAAGACAATGATGTTCAGATTGTAGGCCCACAACAAAGAGGCCTAGATCATATGATCATATGTCTGGGGCCTGTTGATGTAGCGCGCCACCGTACAAGACTGAAGTAGGAATCTAACCAGTAAGAAAACATGCATGTGTGTATAGTCCCACAGAATATTGCAACGGTGAGATTTTGAGGGGTCCAAAATCGGTTTTTCAGTACACTAAATAACGGTAAGGCGGCCCGGAAAGGCTGTCAGGACTGTGCACTCTGCGGTGTACCTCCACCTAAGTGGCCGAGCATTCCTGAGGATGCAGCGCTGTCAAATATTTCATGATGGGACGTCATGGAAAAGTGCATGACTTCGTCTGCGATGGAGCAAACAGGGAAGCTCTGACCTCGGGACTCGAGCCTCAGTAATGACGAACATAATCTGCCACCAATGCTCTGATGGCAACGTTTTCCTTTTTCCTACCTTTACATTCCAGTTCATGCGAAGGGGGTGAAATGTCTTAAAAATACGGATACAGCTACTAGAAAACAAAGATTTTTTTTGTTGATGCAAGTACATGATGATATTGTGAGGATACATATTATTTTCGACTGATTACTTTATTACCCCTAATCGGGATTAAAACCTCAATAGTATGTGAAGTAATAGTAATTAAAAAAACAACCAAAAAAAGAACTGATTTTGCTGATTTTTTACTGGGAAAGAAAATGCAGCAGGGAGTCGCCCATCACCGTCCAACACTGATGGTTTGCATAAACATTGCAGACACTGACTTTGGATGGACATGTAAGTTAAAAAATATACAGTGCTATAAATAACAAAGAAGGAATAACACGGCGTAGGGCGAATGAGCGTGTGAGAAAAAAAAAAAAAGAAGCGCCTTAATGGAATGAAGTCACCGGCGGTAATTAAATGCAGTGGGCAGAGGGAGGACGGGAGCGCGCCTGCCCCTGGTGCGCGCTGGGTGGTCCCTTACGCTGATAAATGTGTGGCCCGCACTGCAGGCGAGTGGCCGAGCAGACACCGGTTAAAACAATACTTACATTCATTTATCCATGGGTTTAAATGTCCTTTTGAGCAGCCAAAAATAATAGTGGCACGTCTGTCACCTCTGGGTCGACAAAGGAAATTTGACAATGAATTGTTTACTCGCTTCCCTTGTGGCACACCGCCTGAAACAGCGTAAGTCATCACCTGTGTTTTGGGACTGGACAGTTCCGGTAAACATCAATAAACCATCGGATATTTCTGCGATACGCTGACATTTGATTTAAGCACGCGTCCTTAAATCCGAATACATAAATGCAGTCGCAAAAAAATTATCGGAGCTTTATGCACAGCCAACGAAGTCGCCAAACATGCTCTGGTTTTACGCACAGGCTTTTCATCCATTATTTCCTCCGGTATTATATTCCGTAGTGTCAAAGCCAAAAGTCATCATAAGCATCCACTAGAAACAATAACGCCGACAGGGATCAAGAGCGCAGCAGGCTCATCTAGCTGAAGCCACGGAGAGGCAAGAGGTTGCAGGCTGCAGCTATCGAGATCTCCAGGGAACAATAAGCAACCTACTGTCAACAGTTTTAGGTTATGGACTGATCGTCTTTCAGTAGCGCTCGCACACAGCTGTAGAAAAGCCAGTAGATCGAAGTTAAAATTAAGCTTTTCGACTTTGGAAACACAAACAGATAAACAAACTGGTGCGCATGCTCTTCTGGGCAAATTACAACTTAGTTAAAGCAAAAACATTCTGCAGAGCCGGAGGCACAATTCTGGCCTCGTTTTTCTAATTATCCTATAAGGTCTTATGTCACATTGAACAAACGGAACATCTCGGAGTTTCCAGTGTGGCACCGAGTTACGGCGGCCACGGTTCTGCCTGCGATATTGTGACTGTAAAATGTCATATCTACCTTACTTTAACTCCTGGATCATTCGATGGTAAACTGCCTGCAGGAGTCGATCTCAATCCCGGTCCGAGTTTCTGTGCTCACAGCTCGGTGTTCACTCCTCCCGCGTCCCTGCGTAAATATTATGACTGCATTACACAAACAATATTCACGTGTAAAAACGTCCAGTATCTACACAAGACGCTGCGAACAGACCGACATATCGCATCAGATTGAGTATTAGCTGATCTAACGGGGCTTTTGCTTGATTTTTTATTTAAAGAAGGCCAGGGAAAATGTTTACATTTTGCTGTATAAACATCCTGCCCATGTTCCTGTCTATCTTTTACAGAAATCAGGAGGGTGGTTTTGAGTACGAGGGGCATGTTCTCTGGTAGACGCTTTTAACGGACTAAAAAAGTTTGATAAAATATTCCATAAATTTAATGACAATGGAGACATGACCTATTTTGCCGTGCTGCTGCATCTACCAAGTGGCCTGGAATAGAGAGCTACTATTTGCACGGCGGTTTTATTATCTACACAGTTCATATCACAATATTCAGTGGCAAATGTAGGAAATAAGAAAAATAAAATAAAAATAAAGTCTAATTTAAAAAACCAAACAATCCAAATCGGCATCTAAAGGCCCTGTCCAGTCTAGCTGCTATCAGGAGTCTGTGATCAGTTAAGACATTATAAGCCATTTGCATTTCTTAATACTCAAATGATATACAACTTATTACAGGGTATAGGGGACATATATTCCCTATTTCAATGTAAGGAACGGGGGGGGAAAAATCCCTGAAAAGTGAACGCACACAGATGTGCATGCTTACAGCCCACCACTGGAGTAGGAGGGAACTGGGCGGGTCCCAACATTAGGATGGCCAAGACATCCAGCTTCCAATGCGCTGATGGCAACAGATAAGTAAAAAGTGAGCTCCTCGGACGCACGACAACACAGCAACTGAAGTGGAAAGTGGCTCCTGTTCTGCTCCTCATCCCATTTCGGACGCTGCGTACGAGGCGGTCCGGCTTCAGACTGCTGCACGGCTGAATCGACAGAGTTAAGAAGACAGTCTCGCCTTCGGCTTGTGCGTTAAGTTTGCCTACGTTTGACTTTTTTTTTTTTTTTTTTTTTTTCTCGACTCTTTATGCCAGCGAACTAGCATCCAACTTCCCAGTGTTTATAGGTGGAAGGTGGAAAGTAACCATTTATTTACCATCTCGAAGACTTCATTTTACTAATGACGGCAGAGGTCCAGCAGCCCCCAGCTCAGACTCCTGCCCAGAGCAGCCCGATGTCTGCTCCGGAGAAGCCGCACGGACAGACGGCGGTGATGGAAACCGCCTCCTCCACAACGAAGACCAAAAAGACAAACGCAGGGATCCGTCGACCAGAGAAACCCCCGTATTCTTACATAGCTTTAATAGTCATGGCTATCCAGAGTTCTCCAACTAAGCGCCTGACGCTCAGTGAAATATACCAGTTCCTGCAGAGTCGCTTCCCGTTTTTCAGAGGCTCGTACCAGGGATGGAAGAACTCCGTGCGTCACAACTTGTCCCTGAACGAATGCTTCATTAAACTGCCCAAGGGCCTCGGCCGGCCGGGCAAGGGCCACTACTGGACTATCGACCCGGCTAGTGAGTTTATGTTCGAGGAAGGCTCATTCAGAAGGAGACCCAGGGGTTTTAGGCGCAAGTGCCAGGCGCTGAAGCCCATGTACAGCATGATGAACGGCCTGGGATTCAACCACATCCCCGAGTCCTACAACTTCCAGGGGAGCGGCGGGGGGCTATCCTGTCCGCCCAACAGCTTGTCTCTGGACAGTGGGATTGGGATGATGAATGGACACTTGGCAGGTAACATGGAGGGGATGGGTCTGTCCGGGCACTCCATGTCACACTTGTCAACCAACAGTGGACATTCCTACATGGGAAGTTGTACAGGATCCACTGGGAGTGACTATCCCCATCACGACAATTCCGCCTCCCCTCTGCTCACCAGCGGGGGAGTCATGGAGCCTCACCCCGTCTACTCGAGCTCAGCCTCGGCGTGGGCTCCAGCCCCCACGGCCTCGTTGAACAACGGGGCTTCCTACATTAAGCAGCAGCCCCTGTCTCCTTGTAACCCAGGGGCGAACCCGCTGCAGCCAAGCTTGCCCACGCATTCCCTAGACCAACCTTACCTGCACCAGAACGGGCACAGTACCACAGATTTACAAGGTAGGCTCAATACTACTATTTCACCTCGAATTCCACAGACCTGTAAAAAGGTTGCGTAAAACTGCAGCTGATTGTGTAAAAGGAAACTTGTGGGGAAACGTTGAAATCAGAGGGACACAATTGAAGCAGGGATATTTCATTCCCCCTTATACCGAACCATTAAATGAGCCTATTGGATAGTTTAATCAATATTTTTACATATGGTCAAGCCTTTTCGTTCACAGATTTGTGTGGTCCTACGCCAACGTGGGCCTAATGGAAATAGTGAGCAGCCCCAGAGTTCATTGGCGTTTTTGAATTGCGCTGTATTTATTTTGCAATCAGCAAACACGGGCTTATCTCTACTGGTCAAAACGGAAGGCGCATTCAAATTAAAACCATTAAGGAAAATTATGCATCTGAGAGAAACCGCGCGTTTTCTCCCACGAAAATTAAGCGTCCTCGCTGCCCTGTTCCCAGTTTAACAGAATACAACACTCCTCCAAATAAAAGCCACACATCAGGAATTTCAAACTCGCTCGGTTTTAGTTTCTGGAAGTGGTAAGAAAAAGAAAAAAAAAAAAAGAGAGAGAGAGAGACAGAGGCACGAGAGGGCAGGGACGATTGAGAGCCGTGCCAATCTCCGGGCAAGAAAAACAAGCGCGGTCAGGTCCAGCCTGCCTTGCCCCGAGGCCCTCGGTCCTCCGGGACTGGCGTGCTAGAGGGCCACTGTCAATTAGCCCCGCGAGCCCGCCTCCCCCTTTCACAATCTTAATCGTGCTTTCTAAATGGAATTCCGGTCTAATGGTTAAAGCTCTAAATCTACAAATGAAATATAAACTTTATGCTAAAATATAAATACTAAAGTATGCTAGACAAGTATGAAAAACACGAGTGTGGGTTTGGGTATTTACTCCATTTAAGATATTAATACTACTACTACTCTATTATTATTATTATTATTATTATTATTATTATTATTAATATTATTGTTATTGTTGTTGTTATTAAAATCAAGGTCAAGGCTATGGCTACTCTACAAGGAAATGTCTAATATCATTGGCTAATTGACAATAATTAACAGTTAAAGCCTACAGAGAGTATTTGTAAAAAATAATAATAATAAAATCATTTTAAGTATATTTTTGTCCTATTCTTCCAGAAGTTCAAACAACAATCTTAGAAACTGAGAATAAATATTGTAAACCTTAGACAAAGTCTCAGTCAACCTACTTGTGAGCTTCCACATCCTCGCCGTTTTTAACCCATGTTTTTTTTAAAACACCGTTGTTGCAGGTATTCCTCGGTACCATTCCCAGTCTCCCAGCATGTGTGACCGAAAGGAGTTCGTCTTCTCGTTCAACGCCATGACGTCCTCGGCGATGCACTCACCGGGCAGCAGCTCGTACTACCACCACCAACAGGTCTCCTACCAGGACATCAAGCCCTGCGTCATGTGATGCCCCCCGCGGACGATCCGCAGACCGGAGGACGGCGTCGCGGACCCGGGCCGGTGCGGCAGAGTGAACTGAGACGAGAACGAACGAGTAAATAACCACTGAGACGCGTGGCGGCGTGCCCCGGCCCTGGAGAGTGCCCTCTGCTTCAAGTAGACCCGGACTACTTTTCTGTACGGTTTTTACACAGCGACAAAAGACACGGAGACAGGCCAATCACAAAGCAACCACCTAATAATAATATATAATAATAAAAACTTTTTCATGCCGTCAACATCGACCAGCGGGGTAAAGACTGGGCGTATGAAACCCTGCTGCTGTTTGGTACTTAGTCCTGCAGAGCGGATGACTACCACTTCACACCTTTGTTCATGTTTATTCTTCTTGTTAAAGTAGGCCAATGTAAAAATGCACACTCTCGTTTTCTCCGTCTGAAGTTTGTTCTCTTCTTTTCTTTGACAAATTAGACTGAGGCTCTTTTTTTTTTCTCTCTATCTTTTTGTTTTTTTGGACATACATACCAGCGTTGAATTTGAAATGAACAATTATGGACATTACACATATACTGTAGGTCCATATATACTGTGTAAAAAAAAACGATGAAGGCACTTTTTGAATAGCCTATAAGCGCAACTTTTTATTTATTCTGTAGGCCTACATATTTTAATTTCAGGCGAATTGGCCAAGGAGGTATATGCTTTATTGGCAATATTTGTCAGAACGCTTATTATTTGTTTTAAAATGAAAATTGAGAATATATTGTAAGCACTGTTATGTCGTTTGTGTTAGATATATGTAGACCATTACTTTCAGCACTGTATACTTATATATTGTTAGGAAAAGTAGCGAGGGTCCACCAGTGAGGGCTAATCTTAAAGGCTATATTACAACAAATCATTTGTAAGAAATAAAATATATCTGTTGGGCTGTTTGAGCCTGAATCCACAAAAACCAGACATATTTCGATTTAATCACACACTTATAATCTCTGGCAATTTTTTTTTTTTTTGGGAGGGGGGGCGTTGCAAACATATATGCCACTAAAACTGAAAATCTCTGTAGATTTCAAGACAGTGATCGTTACAACACAATCAACCCAAAATTAGCAGTATTTCAAGAGTGAGTCAATTTGTGCCCTTACTGAAAAAAAAAACCAAAACAATATTTATAATAATTCAGCAGGTTTCTTACATAAATGTGTAAACTTGTAATCGATTAATCAATCTAAGTAAAAAGGTGGGGAGACTGAGTTGATGTGGGTCTGATCTCGACATGTCTGGCGATAACTCAAGACAGAAATTTAAAGAACAATACGCACGTAAGGTTCACCCGATTATTACAGCAGTGCTACAGAACCATGTCACAGGAAAATCACGGCGGTGTCCGTAGAATATACTTGAGACCATGGCTGAAGCCGGAGCCTGACAGTTCAACCAATCAGCGGAGCCGCCTGTTGTTTTCACCTGGCAGGAGCAGGTCCCGTCTGTTACGGTGAACTGGTATTATATCAACAAATCGGATTTTCCACAAAACAACTGTTAGCTGATGTATATTTAAAATACATGGTTCGAAAAGATAATTACTACACGCCTTCAACGCGTACGAGTATGAGCGGCAGTTAAGGCGCAACAAACCAGGGGCAGAGATCTCTCTCACGTTTGGTTACGGGGTGAAAACCTGGTTGTTGTGCAGTTGTTTTCCTCAAACGCATTTTGTCCAAAGAATATTTATGCATAGTACCCTGGTGGAAATATAATAAATTCTGCTGATCTAAATTAATCCTTTACTTCATGTAATGAATTGTTCAGGGGTCTCCAACATGCATCAACTTTTGAGAATCTGCACCAAGAAGGGGCTTTGAGGAAATAAAAACCTCTAACTAATAACTTATGAAAAGGGGGAAAAAAAGTGTAATAGGTTTTACATAAAATATGAAGGTAGGCTACGCAGGCAAAGCCCCTTGTTTCTCCTCTTAAAATCACTTTTTAAATATTACAGAAATATCCACTACAACATGTACAGCAAAGGCACAGGAATAAGATGCAATTTAACATGCACACTTATGATGAATAAGTGAATCCGTGAATGTCTTGTCCCGCCATGGAAATATTAAACACTATTTATCAAAATATAACTTATGGGCACATGAGCCCATTTTCCTAAACACTCTTTACCAGATTCCTTATGGTTTGTTGATTATGGCAGTTGCAAAATTCATAATTGTTAGTTTTACCATCTTAAAGTGTACGACTTACTGCATATAGTTTAAGGCTAATGCAGGTAATATTAATTTGACTGGGCACAATTTTTTTTTTTTTTTTTTTAAAGTCTAGATATCTTTTAGAATTTGAATTCTCTTAAGTTTCAGAGAAGTCTGTGAAGTCAGTGTTGAAAACCAAAAAAACAGTTGCTCCCAATGCTATAAAAAAAAAAAAAAAAAAAAAAAAAAAAAAATGGCAGGCAGCAATATATTTTGTAAGTGAATTTTATTTTAAGATGTGTCCTTTTTAATTTTATTTTGCAAGTCATGCTGTTGAGGTTTGTGTGCAGACATATCTTCACATCATACTGTTTTGATAATCGTGTAGCTTTGCAACCTCACAACACTGACCACTAACTGAACCCCAGTAAAATGAGCATGCCATTGAGCACAGGGGTAGCAGGCTCAACAGCAGTGGAACGGCACATTAACACACTGATGACATTTGCCGAGGTTTAGTGCTCTGGCGGAGCTGAGGGAGAGAGCTGGGGATCCACAGCTGTTCCCTGGCCAGGCCTGGATGAAAGCTCCATAAAAAGCCTGAAGCCTGCCCTGTGCAGACAGACATACTGTGTGCCTGTGTCTCAATACAATCAAGGCTTCAGAGAAAACAGGACACTTCTCCAGCACTACAGACGGACACAAGAGTGACTATTTAGCAGGTAATGTGCAGAAACACAAAGATATAACAAAAACATTACAGGTACAAGATACAGGTCACCGGGCCCTAAAGTCTGGATAAGTCATTTGCATACCTGAGATACCGTATTTCTAAATTAACCTGTTGTTCTCTCTGAAAACCAACAGTCATAATGCAGACAGAGCTGCTTTCAAAAAAAGGCAAAACTTAAATGTCACCCTTGCTGCATGATGTGTGTAACCCAATAAGAAAGCAACAATCTTGTAACATTTGCCTACAGTCATTCCTCCAAGTCTTGTCAAAATTTCATCAGTGGTCTGAGACATCATGTTTACATTTAACATCTGACCTTAAATCACTGCCATGTCAGTAGAAAAATCTGTGTTATTTTGTATGATAGTTTGAGGTGGTAACAGGCTTTGTTACAACTGATCTTACAGTTAAGGAATTTCTTTTTTCTAAAATTGCAGTCTGATCTCCAAAAAGGGAAGAACAGTGATTCAGCATCCCTTAAATATTTCTCAAAATCAAACTGAGATAGTGCACAATTCTTTGTTTTAAAAGAAAGACACTAAGACTGAACAGGTACAGTCAAACGCTTTAGTACAGAATGTTACTGTCCACTGTGATACAAACAGATGCATAAAGACTATTAACAGGTCATTCAGGCATCTCTTATTCATTAAATGGTGATGCTGGCACCATACACAAACTAATCTAGCCATACAGAATGCTATGAATAAGTCATTGTTATCAATAAAAGGCACAAAATATCACTGCTTGTCTACTTCCACCATACTGAAAAATAACTAGGCAAGCATAGAAAACAAGAAGAAAGCCTGAGAAAGACTGAGCTTCAAAAAGGCTATACAATCCTCCAAATGTGTTTTTAAATAAAATAGGTTTAGTGTTTATAATCTGCATACCGATTGATAATCAACTGTTTCAGGATCGTCACAATTATATAATGGCTATTTAAATGCATAATATTGCTGTGGTCTGTTATCAAAATAGAAGTTTGTTTTAAGTGTTACTAGTATGTTCAAGTTCTCAAAATTTGGTTGAAACTGGACAATAAGTCCAGGATTTATGGCAATTTATGTCAAATGGACCACATCTATTTGGCAATGAAACAGAAGAGAAAACAACAGTGCTTATAAAATGGTTCAAATGTACCAGATTTGGTGAGGATTGGATGGGATTTGTAGGAGAAGTGGTCAGAACATGTGTTTAGCAAAAACAAAAAATTCAGAATTGTGGAAAATCTTTGCGGTCAAACATTATGGCATATCTGGATACATAAACGTTAGACCCATGAATTTTCAATTATACTAGCATACCTCATGGGGCAGGAATTATCAGCATTGTATAATATGTGTAAATGGCCACATGGTGGCGCTACCTGAAAGAAAAACTAACCAGTTCTTACGCCCATGGCCTCGGGTAAATGTTTTTTGAGATAACTAAAAAGCAGGCAGGTCTGACAACATGTCCTTCTTGGAGGAGGTAATACTGATCGCTGGTTGTGGAAATAAAATGTACCGAACACTGGTATGTTCAACGAAGAGACTGTCTACATAGTCTGTGGTTTTAAACAGAAAAAAAATGTAGTCTATTTCCTAAAAATCACTCAAAGAAGCACCTTCAAGGGATGAAGGCCCTCGGGACACGCAGACCTTAAAGTGTGTGTGAATTAAACAGGCCAAATAGGCGTATTGTGAAATGGTATTAACAAAATATTTTTCTAGTGAAATGCTTTATGATGGTGCGATTCAGCAGTATTTTTAGTTATTGCTGTTGAGTCATCTAACTGAGATCCTCCAATAATAAATCAAAAACTAGAACGGCACTCAGTAGAGCGCATACCTCTGCCAGTACAAAAAACTGAGGAAAATGTTGAAAAACGCCCTATCTCGCACCGTAAAGGGAAGTGTTAAAAAAAATTCCTGGATCAGCACCCGAATGAAGTGGGTTCTTCCCTGGTCCATGCCCCATCCCACCAACTAGTTTGGTGCAAATCAGTTCGGGGCGATTCATTTGCGTAGTCCTGCTGACAGATAAACAAACCAACAAACAGACACGGGTTGAAAACATAATCTCCTTGGCAGAGGTAAATATTTTTAAAAAGTCTTCTTAAGGCATCTAAGGTTGCTCCATAATTAATATTTCTTGGGCTGTGTATTGCCTATTGCTATTACTGGTCAGTCTTTTCAGCTGTGTCACCCTTGATAACTGGTGATGCTGATGCTGATGGTCTCTGTCTCCTATTGGACTGTCCAGACCTTTTGCCTCCCCGTTGGCTCTTGGCCAGCTCAGCCTGCAGGCTGTAACCATTCAGATTGAGACCCTGCAGGGCCTCCAGGGCCTGCTCTGCAGCCTGAGGGTCACTGTAGTCAAGGAAGGCCCTGTGTTGAGCTCCCTGCCAGGTGAGCCTCAGCGGAGCGGCCTCCCTCTCTCTTAGGGCAGTTTTCAGCTCGCTAACACGCAGCCCAGCAGGGATTCCCCCCAGGTAAACTGTGGTCACACTCAGAGGGAGCTTACGTTTAGACATGACTTCACTTTCCCTTTCCTCTGGGCCCTTCTCCTGCATGTTCCCTCCACTTTTTCCCTTTCTTTTCTCGTCGATTTCTCCCTCATTAACCTCCCTGCCATCTCCTCTGCTTTCTTTCCTCACTCTAGCTGTGCGCAGCCTGGCTTTCTGTTCTCCCTCTGCTCTTTTCTCCTGTTTGGAGTCCTGTGTGGATTCTCCCTCAGCATCCTGCTGCATGTTCTGCCTTGGCCTCCGTCGGGTTTGGCTTTTGGGTTGACTGGTCTGCACACCAGGTTTTGCTGCAGCAGGCACCGCCCCCAGTGTTACATCCTTTCCAGCCTGTTCCTCCAGAGCACGCAGCTTCTTCAGGATGGGAATCTTCTGCAGCTTTTCTGTGTCGAGCTGAAGACACAAAACTGGACAGGCTCAGTTAAGCTGAAGGGGGGTGGGGTGGGGTGTCACACACAGCAAAAAAAATGCCCTGCTCAGAGCCAATGCAGCATACCTATGAGTTAAACTAATAAAGCAAAGCTTGACAAATTAAGTGTTATTATTCTATCCTGCTCACCACCCATGCAACAGTAATAACCTTCTTTATAGCAGCAGGACATTTAATTTCCCAAGCAGTTAAAAATAAAGACTTTTCTTGATTTGTTGGGTCTTCAAGTGTCTTGGCAGCCTTTGATGCTGACCAGTCCGGTAAAGGATATACGGCGCTATTGTTTTTACACTGGCCTGTTTGACCCGTCATTCCCCTGCCCCTGGAGAGCCAAGCTGGCTGGGTAGAGGAGCCTTTGATGATCAGACATGGCCATCCTGCCTGTGAGGTTACTGGGTCCTGTTTACTTACATGCCTGTCTTAAGGAAACCCAGGGGTTGCACACAAACTCTCCACATGATAAGAATAATACCTCCAGCATGTCTAATTAAAGACAAATTATCATGTGGAAAAACACATAACATCCATCTGCCAGTGTCAGTAAATCAGAGGCAGCGTAAGGTCCAGGCTCTCGTTTAAATATAGAGAGAAGAAGTACGATTTTAGATGTATAATCACACAGTTAATTTTTTGTTTTGTTTTGTTGGCTGTTTTTCTCCAGACTCTTTTGTTTTTGATAGCTGGTTGTTTGTATATCTTGGGAGTACATTATATATATGCGCTTTAAGTACTGTATATAAAAACTAAAATTCTAACTCATATTACTATTGCTGCTACTACTGATTAAAAAAGTGAACCAAAAATGAAACAAAAGGCGTAATAAGTTGATAATTATTAGTACAAACAAATGAAATGCACACAGAACCAGGATGGACATAGGAGTCCTCTGATGAGGTGTGGTGTCCTTACATGTCCATTAGAGGGCAGTGTCTCTAAAGAAAGGAGCTAAACATTTTGATAGTAGCATCGATCCACAAGCCTACTCTTTAAGTTTATGGGAGGGTCATAATGATGTGTGCTCGCAATCAGATCAGAAGACACCTGAACCTTTACAGGACAGGTGGCTTGGAGGAGTAGGCGAGAAAAACTGATCTAGACTATTAAACATTTGCTCGATAAACAAAACAATCCAGTGTTTGTAATAGGTTTTCTTTTCAGGGGAATAGCTTTTTTTTTTTTTTACTGTTCAACACAAAGTTTATACATTTTAACATCACAGACTTAATCAAATTGTGTTGTATGTTTTCCCATAAAACAGTAATAACATAACATCTTAGTTTGTAACAAGTCTGACTGTCTAAAATGTAGTAGAGCATTTTAATAGAAACAACAGAGGCAAGGGCTTTTTTCACCGCAGATATTGTATCTGGTCAAGCACAGGTGTCACCAATGACATTAAGGACGGCTCAGTGTGACAGTGAGTCAACATGCACAACACCAGGACTCTGAAACTAAAGCATCTAAGTGGAATCCAGCCAACATTAATTTTATTGTCTACACCTGTGATTTTCCTCCTGTGACATATCAAAATGTCTTCTGTGGAAAAGGCCGTTAGCGCCTCTATCATTTCTACAGTTTTATTTGGCAATTCTGCTTCCGTCCGCCTGATGTTGAACTGCCGTGCTCTTAAATTAGCACCATGGTTAAGGTTTTAAGATTGATTTAATTTTATGTGGTTTTTCCGTGTCTCATCAAGTTACATAAGTTGAACTAATATATTTATTTATTGTACATTTCATGCATTATTTATCATTATAAAACAGCCTGCTGTTTTCATAGTGTTATACATTCAATTAATGCAATTATTACAATTGATCCACATTATAAGAAGAACACACTGAATGACTGGATCACTGACAGCATGCCTTTAACTTTATGAAAGGAAATTCCTTGAAATTAATACTTTTTTCCCTTACTTTCATGCTTTTTTCAATTCAACTTTTTTTTTTGTTATGCTTTTAGACATTTTATGATTTAATTGGATAGATCCAGTGGAGAAATGACAGGAAGTAACAGGGGAGAGAGAGAGAATGACATGCAACAAAGGTCCCTGGCCAGACGCATACCAGGGATGCTGTGGTCTTAACTGTTTGGAGACTTAACTCCCAGGTCACTATGGCGCGCCTTTGAATCAACTTCACTATGAAATAACTGTATTGTGAACTTACAGTCGCACAGCAAAGAAAAGTTATTTAAATGTACCTTAGTCCAGATGATTCCCTGTGGCTTGGGTAACTGACAGTTTGTTTTAATAACTCTGGTGGGTGTGAGGATGTAGTCCACAGTCAGGTCATGGTTTTCTATTAGCTCCTCTGGAATGTCCACCACCTGAAAGGCACAAATATCCAAATTAGCCCCGAAACAACAGTTGATGTGTTCCATTAAACCTTTATAACAATTTTAAGAATTAAGAGAGAAGGAGACAATTAGTTTAAATCATATTTTCTAGTTATAAATATTAAACTTCTAAAATATGAGTCTACTCACATCTGTGTAAGCTGAAGACTTGTTTTTTTACCGTTTTCACCATTTTCAATGCTGTGGTGTTAATCTTTAGTCTTTATTTGATAAAGTGACTCAAACTGCACATACTGTAGCTTTAATCAAATAATAATTTCACCGGTACTTGACAAAAAGAGAAAAAAAAACAAAAAAACAACCGAGTTCCACGAAACAATTGGTTTGTTCAGTAAGTTCCACCTACACAAACTAACCTGGCAGTCATGGACAACAGTAACCACCACAGTTGACTCATTCACAGCTTGCATTGAAGCCATCATGCCATACTCCATGTCAGCAAAGCCCTCTCCTTTTCCAATGCGAAGGCCTACAAGAGGAGGGAGAAGCCATGAAAACATCTTATAGGCAGGTTTTTATTGGCATTATTATTTGATAAAGAGAATAGCAGTCTACACCTAATCTTTTGGGTGGCATTTTCACTAGGCCAGTATCACAGACTCACTTAATGTGTATAAAGCTGAAATAACCAACATCTGCCTTACATTCAACATTTTGAAAAATATGGCAAAAACAGAGGATTTTAATTTAAAACACTGTACTGAATTATAACACACTGACTTACATGTTGAGGGCAGCTGTAGTAATGTTTTCAATTTACAAAAATAACTTAATTAAATTTAGTCTGATGGGAACACGGATGAACCCTGTGCAACAAACCCTTTATGAGCACAATGTGGCCTTGTACACATACAGCCATTTGAAAATGTATGCACTATGGTAAACATGTCTGTTTCACTGCAGCACTGCATCAGTCATCTCAAGCATTTTGAAAATGAGGATCCAAATGCAGTGGTAAATGATGGGAGAATTTATATGGAGGGCAGAACACTGCAGAACCCACAAGGAGCAGAATGGATCTGATTACGCACATCTGCCCCCATTTCTCATTTCTGTTGCTCTTCAAATCTCTCTGACAGGATGTCCTGGTGCCACAATGATGACAACACAGTATTTAAAATGACTGAAGACCTTTGTCATACGACTCGTCCCTTCAGTTTCCTTTCATTTTCGACACAACCCTCATAGCTTATACAGTAATTTTCTTATCTTCAAAGTACTAGTTTCACAGAGTCAACATCTAATAACAGACTACGAATCTTGGGTCAGTGTCATATTTTGCAGCACCTCGACACTGTGATGCTCATTACTTTCAATTAAATAGGTAAGTATTCGAGGGAATAAATTACTGATGATTTTGCTTCTCACAGTCTTACCAATCATTAGTACTTAAACTAAAATAATTTCAAATGGTGAAAGCACTCACATCACTATTGAGCTGCCATATTTATAAAACACCATGAAGTTCCATACATAAATAGATAGATTGTTCGGCATATGTTTGTTCTAACTGATCACCTGTTAGAAGGGCAAATTTGCAGTATCTTTAGGCTCCCTGTATTTAACTGAATTCGTGTGTTGAGGTGGTGATTCATTGATGGAAATGCCAACTAAACAGTCACCTTTCCCTGACACCGCCACAGAGCCAACCACCACCAGGTCTACCTTCACTTTTGCATCCAGCCCAACAGGCACACTAAAGTCTTTCACTCCCTGAAGGAGGAGGACAGAAGACAGGAAGAGAAAAAAATAGGAATAGGTTAAATGTTTGGAATTATGAATCATAACGAAATTCTGGTTGAAAATGAAAATGTGTTAAATCATAAAGTTCAAACCTGAGAGGAAGAGCATATACGTAGCTGTTCTTTGCTTGCCCCCTGGGGAGGAGTAATCTTATTGAAAAGACCAGTACGAAGACGAGGAGTTGGGACCAATAAAGATTTCCGTGCCTGCAAGGATTATCCCAAAAATAATTCACCAGATATCTGCAGTTATTAAACATGACTTCTGATTAATACTGGACTGGAAGAAATTCAGTGACTGGTGGTGAAAATGAGTAGATTCAAATTCAGCAGATGCAAAGTACTGATGTGCCTTATATGTCACGTTAAAATGTTAACCACAGGATTTTCTAACACAATTTCTAATTTAAACCCCTGCATGTAGGTCAAATTTGCATGGTTACAAAACACATAAGACAGAGGAAAAGGCACTCTGTAATACAGCCTGAGGCACTGTGGTATTTGGGTTTTTTTTTTTTTTTTTTCCCCCCCACAGTGCAGTGCTACCTGTAGCACTGCCAGCCGGGCACCCTCCAAAGGTTTATCAGGATCCACCTTCACCTCAGGTGTCTGGGTGAACTCCTGCAGCTCAGACACCCTGGCACAGGCTGTGAAAGCCCCCTGGTTGAGAGGAGAGGAGGGCACAAGGGCTGATGATAGGTTTTTCTTTCATTTTCAGAGTTAACTTACTTCCAGAGTGACAAAGCGTGCCTGTTGCTGGGGTCTGTCTGGGTTTACTTTGACTGTCTGGCTGGACTTGAACTCCTGCAGGTCTGTAAGCCTGTTGCATGCTTGAATTGCACCCTGGCCATTAAGCAGAAAGTAAAAGAGATGCATAGACGGATAGACAGGATAGCCATTAATCATTCAGAATTCAAGAGAATCAGTCAAGAGCTGCTGAGCATACCCTGTTATTAATTTACGTAGCTGTTTAGGAAAAAAATACTTTCAAATATATTTGTTTGAATTATAAAATTAAGCTCTGTAAAGCTGTCATATTTTGCTTAATGCAAAAGCATAATATTAAAATGGACCATCTGATTTCTTCTTTTTATTTTAAAGTATCAATCAAGTCCACCATAAACTGTACTCACACAATAGCCTTTACTATAGAATTTCACATATTACTGTTCTCTAAGCCTAGTTTTCTACTCTGTCTTATTATAATAAGCTCTGTGTGTTAAATGTCTGTTTTATTATCTCGTTTGTTCTCATATTTATAATATATACTATCATTACTTTTATTTTCAAGTTTACACGTGGCCACCATGCAGATGGCAGTTGTCCGAGCGAGTGGACCAGTCTAAAATCTGAATGAATGACAAAACAAACAACTGATAAGAGCCTTAGTGACAGCCTCCAACAATGTTAATATTAATGCCACTGTATATTTTGAGTTGACAGTTTAGTTGCCAGTGTAACTGAACTGTTATTCTTCTCCTTCAGTTAACCTGGTTTCACCTGCCTTGAAATTTGGGATCCTGTTGTGAACAGGCCTCGGGAAGTTGGCCAGGTTATTTTCCTCGATGTAGTCCCACACTTTCTGACGAATGTCCCATTTGGACGCCCCTGAGGAGAAAAAGAGAAAACGGAGCAGGTTTTATAACAAATTCTGGGTGAGAGGCAGGAGGAAGCAACATCAGCGAGACGCTGCCAACATTTGCACCGGCATGTGTCGACAATCATTTTGAACGAAAGAACCGACGACGCGAACATTTAACCTACCAGGACTTATTTTTATAACAGGCTGCATTGTCTTATTAGTGATACGAACGAGTCTCTTCTACGCCACTCTGCTGCACGAAGTAAAGTACCACACGTGAGCTATGTAACATAATACCGAGGCAACAGCTGCTTGTCAATGTTTATGAATGCTACGGCGGCTCGGCGAGGCCACTTTTAACAAAACGCGAAACCGACGGCGGCTCGTTGTAAGTGTCTCGCGTAACTGCAAGAGAACCACTGTTTAACTTCAAGGTCCTGCTCCTTCCTCTTATGCTTCTAGGCTATAGGCAGGATGACAGAAGCGGTACTATTTATCTGGAACCAACTTTTGATATTCTTCTGAAGCAGATCTGTAACAGTCATATCTGGTATTATGCTGGTCGAACTGGTTTCAAACCTAGGTATGGGTGCAAGGTTTTGGGTTCACTACAGGCAGCCATATGCAGCTAGTGATGGCATTACAGTGAATGCCATGGGGAAGTTCAAGACAGGGTCGTACGGGGCACTCCTGCGGGGGCTGATGCAAATATTTTAGGTGCCCAGCCAAATGGATTTGCATTAGTCCACAGCAGAGACTTTTATAGCTGGAATGTGAGGACAGGCCGTGTCCCTGGTGAAGCGGCACCAATTCAGCGTCTGCTGTAGAGTACAAACCGGCAGGATGCGGTTGTAGCTCGATGCGGGCCTAATGGCAGCTGGTGGTCTTGAATGGCACTATAATTGTTGGTACAATGTTATCAGTGCTGACAGTGTGGTCTTGCAGGGGGCACAAAGGGAAAGGAATATTTATATATTTATACATGTAAATGTGGGTGCAGAAAAAGTGAAGATGCATGCGTCGCATGACTGCCGATGAACAGAAAATTTGTGGGATGTAATGAAAGCTAAATGGCCTACTGTAAAGATGAGGGGAAATCAGACCGGGCTCCAAAGAGCATCAGTGGAGTAGATACAGTAGCCATAATATGATAGTATTACTGTAATGTATAGTTCGAAAATTTAATGAAGAAATGGTTGCCAAAGGTGTCCTGAGAAAAATCATTTCAAATCTGGGTTCCCATCCATTATGTCTTTTGTCATTTACTCATTATAAGGGGTTATTGTTTTATAAGCTTCTCAACGGCAATCCTCAGTGAAAGCAGAGAAAATTGGATTCAGAAAAACACTCCGTTATGTTAAATACGAGTATACAAATATTGAATTATTGCATGTAGAAACTACAGTTTAAAAATTCCTTCACCAGATGTGTTCAATAACGTAGCTCACTTGTGTGGTCCTTTGTTTAAAGGTGTCAGTGAGACAAGTGAAGCAGAGCGAGAAAGGAGGAACACAGTGGCTGAAAACATTCAAAGGCCAATCAAAGGCCACAACAGCAGCATGGCACCTCTGTTCAAACAATGTTATCCCAGTCCTGCTTTTGTTTGCTGAGTTTTAATTAGATTTAGGCTTTGTTTTTCTATATTTTCCATTCACACATTCACACATGCACACACACACACACACACATATCTATGTCGGATTTTTGATTTTAATGTACCTCAGCTAAACTTGAGCACCATCTACAGGCCTTCGTCATCCATTCAGCATTGAACTGCAAAGAATTATTAGAAAAATGTAACAGCCACTCCCTTTTTGTCGTCGTTATATTTTTTTTACCATCATAGACAAAAACCTCGATGACCTCCATCTTCACCTGAATTTTTCAGGCAGTCTATGGGTAATAATTATGAATATTTACACCATGATGTGTGTGTAATCTGGACACTGCATTCCCATGGAGTCTCTTGGACCAACCCCAATTCTACACAGTGTATCTAGCTCCTTCAGATGAAACCTCTGCATATGAGCCCTCACGGTGCTCGAGTTATGGTTATGTTTGTGGTGGTTTTGAAGTAGTTGCGGATGGTATGAAATACCCAAATGAAGACAGAAGACTTGGAGATCAAGAAACGTTTGACATTCTTCTGCTGGTGTGGAGGAAATTAGGAGAGCCCCCCTCTGCCATGAGCACTCTTCTATACAAGGAGCTATCAGAGAGGAACCCATGAGGGAGGAAAAAAAAAACATTGCTTGTGAACTTATAAGGATCTTTGTGACAGTAACATTTTAATACATGACTGAAACATTTGTATTTCACTGAATAAAAATTGAATTAAAATGAATTTAGCCTATTTACACTATACAATCTCGCATTTATAACAAGCGTATGAGAATGCTACTTTTCTTGGGATAACACTTTTGAAAAAAACATGAGAAAGTGGTTTTCAGAGTGAAAAAGTCAAATAAAATGTCAACAAGTGCAAAGAATTGAGCAAGTAAATAGCTTTTTGGTGAAGCAAACAAGAACAAGAGAAGGAAATTTTCTAAAGGGAGACAAGAAGGTTGTAACTGTAACATGTCTTGTTTGTAAATATTTTTGAGATAAAATGAAAGTTCAAACTGATTTTGCCATCTCATATCTTGTGGAATGAAAGAGCGTGGGGCCTGATCCTGCCTCATAAGGTCTTTTTCACAGCAGTCATTTTGACTTGTTATAATAGGAAAAGCAGAGGTGTTACAAACAACATTAACGAAAGCTCTGTTCTATTCAAGTGTCCCAGTAAACCATGACATTGAACAGGGACCCTGAAACTGAAGCAGCTGAATGGATTTTACCCACCATTCATTTTAATATTTACACCTGCAGGTTTTCTACTGCGACACGTCAAAATGTCCTCTGTGAAAAAGACATCTTAATGGTCCACAATTAAATTTTAAAATGTAAAGGACAAGCATTGCTTTTGCTCTGTGTTTACTGAATGGAAATGCAGCATTCCTCCACCCTGCATTATATCCTCATGTGACATTTGGATAAACTCTTCTGCGTTATCTCTCATTCTGGTTACACTTTTGATAACAGCTAAATGTAAATTAATACATTTACAGTGTACTAGTATGGCGGTAACGATATACAGTATATCATGACTCAGTAACTTCTCCGTACCTTTATTTAAGGAAACATTCACAGCAACAAGACTCATAGTCCACAGCCTCACCAGCAAGCCAAAGATCTCACAACGACAATGTTTACACGCTGATGTCAAGCAGGTATAACGCTCACCACGTTCGCCATTTTAGTTTAGCGTGTTAGCATGCTAACGTTTGCAATTACCGATACACAATAACCACAAAGCACAACTGAGGTCGATGGGAATGTCGTTAGTGTAGCAGGTATCTAGTCGCAAACCAAAGTTTTGGAGCAATTAAAACTATAATCTAGAGGTGGCGCTAGACAAGAAGTCAGATGATCACCGAAGTGATTATAATTCATCCTAAGGGTAACGGGAATGCCTATACCACATTTTATGGCAATCCATCGAATACTGGCTGAGAGATTTTAGTTTAAACCACAAACTGTCGCTTCCTGGAGGCGCCGGAGATTCGGGATTCACCCTCCGTGCACCATGGATACAGTATTCATACCGAATGTTATGGCAATCCATCCCGTAATTGTCGAGACATAACGAAAACAAAACAAAAACCCTTGGTCAGTGGGGGAAAGTTCCCTCATGTGCCACCTCTGCGCAAGACAGCGTAGGATATTTGTAAGGCCATTCAACTGTGCAGTACACAGGAGTAAATGAGTCCAACTGCTGTTTTCGCTAAAGGATGTCACAAAGGTATCCGTCTCAAAGTCTCTGGCAGTTTGGTTACTGATCACGCAGGTCTGATACCACACAACGTACAGTCCCTGATCTATGGCCAGCGCTTTATTATGATCCACAAACACACCGCCTCGTCAATGTGGGCAAAGGACCCAAAAAACAAAACAAAAAACAACAATACCACAAGATAATCACATGACTACCTGCAGGCGTCAGATCCCGCCACTAGAGGGCGAGCTCTACCAGCAGATTACCCACAGCAGAAAGAAGAACCATTTGCTGGTTCTCTGAAGGCACAGGATTCAGATTTCCTTCAAGTGTAACAGACAAGTAATTCAGTGATGGGAAAATGCATTATTTGTCATTGCTCTTCTAAAATGTACTCTCAAATGTAAGTCTCTAATTGCCAGATACTTCTTTTAATCATCTGCCTTTCTGCCACCCAGACACCATGCCTGAGCTGGGTATGTCTGGTAGTAACTGCCCCCATCGTCAGGTTTAACAACTTGCCCCTAAGTATATCCACGCATTGTTATGCCACATTCATGCGAAATGATCCACATACACACAGGGACACTCATTCACACAGGCAAACACACACAATTCCCCCCTCCAGTGGTCAATAACCCTCTCTGGCACCCCATTCTCTCCCAGTCTGGGCAGGCTGCCAGCTCAACCCTGCCTCCCTTTCTCTCTCTCACCCTCTTTCGCTCTGGATCTCTCTCTGTGTATTCTGTGCATACCAAGCCAAGCCTCACAATGCTGCGTTTACTAAACCAAGTAGCTTATAAATTTGCAGTGATGTCGCTGTTTCCAGACCCCCCTCACTGTGGTTGACTCGCTCGGTGAGGCAGTGCAGCACTCAGACAGCTCTGATGGCAGAGCAGAGCAGGTGGACTGTGCGAGAGAAGACACCAACATCACCTGTTTGGGAAATCTAGAACAACAGAGGACAAAAAAAAAGGAGGAGGAGCAGAGTCTTTGGAAAGCTGTGGTCTCGCTCTGTCTCCCCACCCTTGCTCTCTCTCATATGCACACACACTGACACACTCTCCCTTCGCCTCTCCCTTCTTCCCTCCCTGTTTGTCTCCTCCACTCTCCGATGCTGGTGTGGCGAACAGCAGGACACTCTGCTAAGCTGCATGGAGGCACAGGGAGGGGCAGGGAGCCCAGGTAAGAGCCATTTTCTGTGCTTTCTTTTCTCTGTGCCACAGCCTTTGTCACATTACACAACCATGGTTGTTGCAGAGTGCCTTTGTCTTTTGAATGACTTGTGCTGTGAATTGCCTGCCTGCTGGGAGTGTCTTTCTTCAAATGTTCAAAATGTTTGCAAAATGGGAGACACTTTCCAAACAGCATATTAGCTGCTCTTGAATCACTTCACTGCATGTTACTTTTTTTCTAGTCAAGAGTTAGCAGTGCACCATTACTCTATCTGTGATCTTTTTCCTCACCAAGGCTCCAGTTGTGGAGGGTTAATTTCTACATTCAAGTTTCATGTTTAGTCTATTGCCTAGCAGTACAGGTCTTTTTATATTTACACACTATAGGTCAACCACACACAAGGTGGACTGATAAAATACAAAAAGTAGTACAATAGTGGACGCATATGGCCTTTGTGTAAAGGCCATCCAGAGAAGCCTGTGCAGTGTGGTAGCACTGCACAATGCCTCAGTGCCACTATTGTATCGTAACATCTAAACATTCAATTCATTGATAATTTAAATATGTTTCTATAGTACAGTGAAAGTATTGCCGGCTATCTAAGTCTTAAATGACATGCTCACGTAGGACAGATAATAACATTTGCTTTGATAAAAATCAAAAGATTTGCATCTCTTAATGTAGAAAGTGAGGCAAAGCAATAGAGGGATTGTTTATTTGTCAGTACATTAGCTGCATCGGAATCTACAGTGTGCATTCAACCACTATTAAAATGTTGCTTTATTACTCTATTGTACCGTGGGGTAAAACAACATCTCTGAAGCCACTATAAGTTGCAATTTCAGCAGATACTCACAGTAATATTGTTTTTCGTTTGTATGTTTGTTTTGTTGGTTGGTATTTGGGGGGGTGGGGGGTAAACCACTTGATCATCGTTAACATGCCGTATCTGAGGACGCGTTAACAGTAGTAGAGAATGCACCAAAAACACTATAAACTGTTAGTTTCTCCTTCTCATCCTCCCTCCATCTCTCTTACCCTCGCTCTCTCCCTCTTTCTCTTTCTCTCTATGTTTGTCTAGGGTTAGTTGTTTCACAGACAGTCACGGCTGACAGCTCAAGACACTGTCAGCCACAGCCTGAAAAGGGCACATGTGTGATAAGCTGACTGTCCTTTACCAGCAGTAACTCATATTCACATTTTATACTCAGGATTCTTCACAGTCAGTTCAGCAAGTGGTGGCTAAATCAGGCTATATTTGGAAAACTCTGTGTTACATTGACAGGGTGTCTATAGCTGTCTTTTTTGAACATTTTCATATGAAGCAGGCGTAGTTGGTGGCTCTGAAACTTGACTCATAGCCCAATCGTCTCGTGGGAGCATTTGGCTGGGAAAAAATGGTCTTAGGGCTAAGAAATAGGATTTGACCCTGGATGGATGGATTGATGGATGGATGGATGGATGGTCACAAACAGTAAAATAGCAGGATTTATGCAATGTATGTTTGCTGAGGACTGTGATGGAAAGGGAAACCAAAACTCTCGGTAGACAGTTTAAATGTAAAAAAAAATTAAACAAACATTTCATAATAGCAACAGAGGTAACGCTAGAGTCTTTGAGTTTGGTTGACTCCTCAGTGGGGGAAACAATCATAGCCAGCAATGAACAATGGGCTTCTCAGAGTGAGATCAGAATCCATCATGTTCAGCCTTGGCCTTGGCTTCAACACACTTTTCATCTGAAATGAGAAATTCAACTGTCTGGGAGCAAATTGCATGTAGCAATGTTACCAGCCATCTGGTGAGGCTCAACAGGAAGCCGTGCCACACTCCCACACTACTAACCATCAAGTCTGCATGCTATCATAAAAAACAGCCATACTGCTTTCATTTTTGCTAAGTGTTGCTCCCTACACAAAGTCATTTTTTCTGGTATTTTTTCCTTTTAAACCTCATTGTTTTGTTTTTTTTATGCAACATGCTTGATCTGTAGCAATAGAACAGTCTGTTATATCTCCTTTAATTTTAACCTCATGCAGTTTGGAAATTTTAGGTTGCAGTTGTAATTCAAATATTGAGGATTTTTTTTAATAAAATGTGCAGAGCTTCTGTACTCCTGTCCTTACCTAACTCAGCCTCATCACATGCCCTACCGTGTTTTCAGCTGTGTCAAACATTTAACCTTGATCAGGTTTAACAAATTTAGAGTTTGTGGATACTGCTCCATTTGAAGGGATGCTATTTTAAGTACCTTCTATTTTCAGACTTTGTCAATAGCCTGTGTGAAAATGGTTTTCTATTTTGAATGGATGTTTGAGATGTTTTTCAGCTGACTGGAGCAAAGAACACGACCAGGCTCTCAGAATACTTTTTCTTTATAGAAACGTTGAAATGATGATACTGTGACAACTGTTGAATCAAAAGCAACAGAAATTGATAAGGAACTTACAAAAGACAGAGCTTGTAGACTTGTATAGACTGCATGGATGTTGAAAAGAATGCCTTAAAGGAAAAAAGGACAGACGGATAGTAAAATAGAGATGTTAAAGTATTATGATAGACAAGTGGGGATCAATGTCTGGTTTTGATTTGGTAATTGAATAGGAAAACATAACATGCAAGGAGGATAATCACCAAAAAAGACTGACAAGCACTGGAGCGAACATCGATTTCTTTCAGTGCTTGGGATCGCCTCAATAATTTGTTCCTCTTCATTAACCCAGGATATGTCTTTGCAGATTTCACTGCAGTTTTTTGATGCCTTAAGTTGTTCTGGGGTTGACCCCCAGATCTACAGTAAGTTAATTAGAGCAAACAAGCTAGCATCTCTAATGAAATCTTTTATTAAAAATCTAATACCTATGATCAACATCTTTGCTTTCCTCTGTTTCTGTGTCTATGTGTGCTGATAGAGCCCAATAAAGACATCCAGAAGCTGCTGAAGCCTTCCAGCTCAGGCGACCTATCTAAGGAGTTCTTCCAGCACCCAGCAGGGGAGGAGGAGGGCAGTCTGTCAGGCCACACTGCCAGCCTGCTGCACATCACTGAAAAGAGACGTGAGTACCAGGGAAAGGGGTTTAGAGAGGGGGAGATATTACCCGTGATGAATATTCATTGGTGGTAAAGAGGTGTTACAGGCTAATTACCGGTGGAAAATAACTTGAGTAAGATAGATCAATAGAAAGAGTCTTCAATAATAAAGAGATAAGGAAGGAGAGTGGAGGATATCCTGCTTCTGCTTAGAGAGTCTTATCAGTGACAGTCACTACTGGATCGATGTACAGTAAAATATAGTAACACATAATTAATCTCATAGCATACGCCGGTGGAGCACGAATACATTAGCAACACACAAAGCATTCCACACATATAGCTGTGGGCTATCTACAGTGTACATCCTCATACAGTAGAGTCCAGGTTGATCTGCCCTGATCATGAAACCCACTGAATGATCCCTGCCTTTTTTAGGTATTCTGGTCACACATGCTCAAAGACCGCTGCAGCCTAGCCGAGGTTGAAAGGACTCATTGTGCATCAGTCCCATACAGAGCCTCCCCTGTAGGTGCAAAAGACAGAGCCCAGGGCACAGAAACACAGAAACGGATACTGGGGCTACATGGTGACAAGGCAGCCTTTATCTCCTTCACTAACTACACTTTTTCAGAGAGACAGGTCATCCAGAGGCTAATGTCTGTGTCTCTGTGATTTAATGTGATCCACTAACCAGCCATGCCACCTGGCTGGTCAGCTAATAGTATGTGGCAAGAGAGGTAGGAGGAGAGAAAGAGAAGCCAAGATCAGCATCAAGAAAGGCAATTGCTGGTTTAAAAAATGTACAAAATACTGTTAAAATCCCCCTCCTGAAAAAACATGATTTCAACAAAATAATCAGCCCTCTTCCTCCTTCACTGTCATCACAATATCATCAAGAGATCAAGAATCAAATTCAAATTTTTACTCACTTTTTTACATTTCATGAAGAATATTCATCCATGTTTTGTCCACAGTGCCACAGAACCACCTTGCAGGTCCACCCTGACTGGCGCAGAAACGAATTTCTTCCTAGTGATGCAGTTTTATCTTCAAAAGGGGAGTCCACAGTTACAGTTTTATTATTAGTCCTAGAGCAAACAACCCACCTTAAAAGGAAGAACAAATAAATTTTGGATCCAAAAAACTTGATACAGCTTATTTCCTACAAAATTAAAACATGTCATGGACTTCTTTTCCAGTAAGGCATGCTTTATTCTACAAGCATTTTAGGCTAACTTGCCTTCATCAGGGTGGTGAATAAAGCATGATGTACTAGAGAAGAGTTGTGTGACATGTTTTAAGGTTGATGGACTTGCATTGAAGAGCTCCTTGGTCTGCACTTTGCCGTGTGTATGTTCTCAAATTTAGAAATTACAGCTTATTTACCTGTCAAATGTTGATTAGCAAACAGTGCAACAGAAAATAACTACAACATGTTGCAATGTCGTTGCAATATGTCAAATGGTGTATGGACAGCTGGACATCAACAGAATATATCATTTAGAGGAAATCTATTTTGGCATTGCGTGTTTAATATTCCAGATCAGTAGCTTAGCTTTGTCTCAATTGTCTTCACTCCATCAGAGCCCAGCCCTCATTCTCAAGCTGTTCAGACTGGATTGATGACCTCAGAGCCCCTAATGGGCCAGAAGAGAGGGAAGGGAATTACATATATCTAACATGCAAGGCACATCTCCTCTGCTCTCTTATTCTTATCCCTTCTCCCAAATGTGAACTCCTCCCTCTTACCCATCCTCTCTATTCTTTGTTCCTTCAGTTGAATCCGTCTGTACCTTTCTACGTGGAGAGAGACGAAAGAGGGGAAAAAGGAAAAAAAGGGACTGAAAATAAAAGGAAAACCTTTTTATAGTACATCAAATGGAGAGCTGAAAAATTGAAAACAATTATTTTTATTACAGTCATATTCTGAATTAAAGAAACTATCTTATTACTTATCCATGAATTGAAAGGACCTCTATTTCGCACACATTAACTACAAAGGCATGAATATTAAGTGTGAGATTAAGGGCATGCTTAAAATTAAAGAAATGTCAAGAAGGAGTCTTTATGGATCAGAATACACAAATTTGACTTTACGGGCCAACAGGCTGCATGCTTGCTGTATGAAGAGGCAATGGTCTTTTACATCATTCATCTGCTTTAGACACATCTGCTGTTTTTTTTTAAACTCAGTATGAATTCTCTATTGTCAGTCCTCCCCACTGGCATCTCAGAGCTCCATGATTGGCTTTTGAGATGGAGGCAGTTGTTTCAGTGTGTCTGCCTGGGAGAGAAAACGTATTGATCAATTATTCAAGGAGAAAGGGTGTGGGAGAGGAAAAAAGAGATGGGGGAGATGTGGTTAAAAACCAAGCGCAGCAGAATGGGAGTAGCCTTGTAACCAGTTCAAAATAAAGGCACAAAATTATGCAAGGAATGTTTTCTTTTACAAAAGGCCTTCCTTCGTCTTCATCTCCTATCTCTTTCTTCCCTTCCTCTCTTATTGTTTTACATTCAGCGCTTTTTCATCTCTCCCTCTTCTCCCATCACCCTGCCTCTCTCTCTTGTCTCTTTATCTCCTCCTCCACAATTTCCAGCCTCCCTGTTTCACTGCCTCCAGTTTCTGCACTCTTCCTGAAAAGGGGGTCAAAAAGACCGATAGCTATAAGCAAGCGCCTTGAAGCCTGTGGGGAATATATCCACAGAAAAATTCAAGAAGCAATGAAAAATATGAAAATAATAGAAAAAGGATGTATGATTCTTGTCAACCGTATGTGTGAACTATCAGACATCAGACATAGAAAAATGGCTAAAGATTTGGATGTAAAATAGTTCTGACTGTTGACTGCTGGTTCTGCTAATTTCTGTTGCTGCTGTTTAATTATATGTGTTGTTGTGTTGAGAGGTGTAAGGATGGGAACTGATTAGCTTAACCTTTTAATGAAGAGCCATACAGTTTTCAAGCGTTCAAATGGATAGTATATGCATTGTTATTTATACAATAAGGTAATGTAATTTTCTAAGGGAGATCTTTTCCCAGTCCAATATGGAACTTGTCTAAAGTAGATCAGGACGGCGGGACAAACCTAAAAATTATTCTATTGCTACGTGGCGACTGGTGGTGAAATGCGACAATTGGAGGCAGTTAAATATCTGTTTAACTGCTGGATAATAAAACAAAGTAGGCACACGAGACAGACTGTGACCACGACAGGGACAGATCAGTCAAAATCTTATGTGATCAAAACAGGAACACATAAGAGCAAGGACAATCACCTTTTGAAAAATTACTTTTCTTTCTTAGAACTTTATGCTGGAAAATAGACAATCAAGATCTTTAAACAAGATTTCAGGGGTTTGGAGGCCAAATAGGATTATTACTGATTTCAGTGGATGTCTGCAAGGCAGGTCTTTAGAGTGTGGGATTTGGTTTTAAT
This sequence comes from Xiphias gladius, assembly GCF_016859285.1. Lineage (NCBI taxonomy): Eukaryota > Metazoa > Chordata > Actinopteri > Istiophoriformes > Xiphiidae > Xiphias > Xiphias gladius. Next base: position 17,497,884 of record NC_053400.1, read on the forward strand.
GGGGACTTTCATCTTTAATATCAGGATTGAAGTGAACATGTGTTTGCAAAGATATTACCAAATTTGGAACACAAAGAGGAAAAAATAGATGGGGACTAGAATGGAGCCCTGAGGTATCCCAAAGGTGATTACTGCAAAGGAAGATGAGAAATCACCTGTTTTAAGGGAATAAGTTTTATTGGGAGGTAAAATTATTGTTAGTTATTGTTTTTCTTAAAGGTTTGAGATATAAAAAGATTAAAATGGCACTATTACTTCCATTCCTCTCTTTTTTGTGTCTTTCACTGATCTTAGTCATCCTTCATCTTAATTGTCATTCTCTGTTCCTATTTATCTCTTTTTGTACACAATTAAAAATACAATTTCAAATACAATATTATTTCCTGTTGAGCGTTTATATGCTGGCCACATGCTCAGTGGGTTTGTAAATATTCATGCATGTAATATCTACCTGGGTAATGGCCAGCATGTGACCCAGTCCTGCTTCTGAACATGGCACTTAAAACTAGGAATGCATGAACATTTGAAGTAGAGCAGAAGGTTTGGGGTGAAAACAGGTGTGGTGGATCTTTGGAGTTTGAAGTCCTGATGATCAATCTTAGGCGATCTAAATCTTAGTTGAACTAAAGGCGATCAAATACAAAGTCTCAAAATGTTCATTGCTCATTTCTTATTTGTATTCTTTCATAGTCACTGCTTCCTTAATTTTAATTGCACTTGTCTCCTAGCATTTCATGTGTAGGGTATTTTTAACATATTTGAAAAATGGCACAGTGACCAGCCACTGCTTCAGCATGATGATCAGCCATCGTTAAATCAATATGTGCTCTATCAGGAGGACGACACAGAGAATTAAATGTAGCAGCAGACAAACAGCAGCAAGAGGGTGGACTTCTCTTCTTCAGCCTGAAGGACTGCCTTAAACAGCCTGGAAAACAGCACACAAACCACACAGGATAATAACATAATAGAATAGAATAATAGAATAATTTTACTTTACATACATTACATTAAGATGTCAGCTTTGGTGGTAGCCTGATGGGAATGCTGAGTCTGGCACGTTGATGGACAGCAAATGTGATATTAACCCTGCTGTGCGCAGCAGCAGAGAGTGCTGTATGCTAAAGAATCAGAAGGTTGTGCAAAAATGAACATGTGCAACGCACTCAGGAGAAAAATTGAGATCACAATGCGTTGAATAACTGGCTGTTTTCATCTCCACTGACTTTAGCTTTAGCTTGTGTCTCAGTTCTTCAGTCACTGCCTGTGTCAATTGTCTGGCTACATTGGCAGGCTCAAAGGCAGCTTCAAGAAATCTACTATGACTGAAATATTTCTGAAGAAGATAGCCCTCAGCTTTACAAGAGATGTGCAGATAAAAGTTGATAAAAGAGTGAAAATTGCTGAAGATGGTCTTTTTTGAAATCAATTTTACAATAGTACCACAAGAGCAACCTATTGATCTGATTATGAGCACAGTGGAGTTTCAACAGCAGCATTACACAGTGGTTTGAGGAGCTCTGTGTTCATAAGAAAATGCAGTTTTGCCCCCACTTCTACAGGGCCACTTTTCTTCTGGATACTAAAAATTATGGTGTTTTCTCTTTCTGCCTCGTAGAACCACTGAGTAGTGTATCTTCTTTAGAGGTGCACTTTGACCTCCTGGATCTGACTGAGCTGACAGACATGTCTGACCAGGAACTGGCTGAAGTCTTTGCTGACTCTGATGAGGAAAACCACAACGAGTTCCCAGCAGGTAAGGCCTGCTAAAAATTGAAATGCACATGTATTTAAACAAGTACAACAAATATAAAGGGAAGGAGAAACTCTGTCATTGCAAAACAATGCCTAGATTCACTCAAGGTTTTGTGCAGAAAACAGCGCACGCTATGTAGATTTAATGGTAACCCTCAAAGCACATTCTCATTGAATGTGGACCATTTCAATAAGTTTGAGCTAAAAGTTACAAAATGTAGACATTGTGTCTATTCATACTCTTGGCAACAGACTTATGCATTAACATTTGAACTGTGTTGTTAAGGTGTGCAGATAGATCTGCTGACCCATGGCCGACACAGAGATTTCAAATAATGCAAGTGTAAACAAAAACGATTACAAACAACTGCTTTTGCTAACATGGTATTTTTGTAACCTTCTGAAAGGTAGCTTTTCCCAAATTAAAATTATTCCCTGCAGTCTTTTTCCTCAACTCATTAACTTTTTTGGAGTGCGGGAGTGGTACTAGTCAATGGCCTGGGGGAAGTAGAATAATATACGTATACACTGTATACTGTAAACATGTGTGTGTGTGTGTGTGTGTGTGTGTGTGCATGCGTGTGTGTGTGTGCGTGTATGTGTGTGCCCACACGTGCGTGTAAAAGCAGGAGCTTCATATCATTATGGCTCAGCAGGATCCTAAAAAGGCCTGCTGAGCTATTATGATTTGAAATGTCACATGACTCCTTCACAGTGCCATGGATAAACTGCCCATAAACTGATAACAGTTTGTGGGCAGTTAACACAGTTAAACTTCCCCTTTTAAACTGTCTAACTCTGTTATGATTCTTATGAGAAAAAATTTGTTTGGATTATACTGGTTAATAAGACATTTTTTTATACAAAATAAATAAAATTATCACAACTGAGAATACTTATCTAATGTTCAATTTCATGGCACAGCTTGTTGATTGTGAGTTATGGTCCCAGCGCGCCATCTGTACTGTATGTTGCTGTCTTCACTTCCACAGCCAACTATTTAAATTAATGATGTTATACAGCACTTAGTGCAGAGGCGCATCTGATGTGCAAAAACGAACGATTTTCTTTGTTTCTTCATAAAACCTTGTGCATTGTTGAGTCTAAAGTACTCAAGTAAAATGCTTTACTAAAACTTAGAAAAGTATTCCAGTTTATTATATACACCAAAAGGATTCTCACTGCCAGTGCTAAGATAAGAGTAGCGTAAGACAGACCTATCACCATTATGGAGTTACTGTACCAGCTGAGCCACACGTGGATCATAGCAATGGATGTATTTCAACAGGATGGGAAGTAATTAAAAAGTGTAACTTGGCTAAAATGTAGTCTGTTAACTTGAGTGAAGCACTTGCAGGTGAGTTGCTAGTCTAGTTGCTGTCAAAGAGTAATCATATATAATCAGTCACTTATCATCAATCTTGATGATAAGCATATAAAATGCTTTTGCTCCTTCAAAAAGTGAAATCAATTAATTATAACATTGTTTCATTTATGAATTCACTTCATACATTAATCCAACAGTAATAAGTTATTTTTTTTCAGATTTGATGCATATTTAAAAATCTGCTATAGTTGTATTCAGTTCAGTTCATTTTGATCAACAATGATAGCGCCATAAATGCAAATCTGTCAATGTTCTGTATCATTTAATGATAATTAAACACATGTACACCTATGCACTATCTCAAAGAATTTTTCTTCAGGGCTAAACTTAAGCCTCAAACAACAACAGGTCAGTAAATGATACTGGACTTAACAGTTTTAGTCCCCCCCCACCTTTTCAGCTGTAGCCATACGGCACAGCTGCAGGAGATAAACAGCCAAGAGGCTTCCTGTCCAAGGCGTCACATCTGCTGCTCTGCTAATCAAGATGGAGTCCTGCTGTCAGCGGACAGACAGATGTATACCACTGTTATGATGTTAAATGATTTCATTTGTGAGAAAAACAAAAACCCAGAAATGATTAAATGTTTGCAGTCTTAGAATGACATATTTTATTGATTTTTTTCATTGTTAATCAATGCAAGTGACAATTTTACAATGAACAGTGTGTCATTCACTCTTCTATTTTTAATTGCATAAATCATGAATAAAAATTCATCAGTCATCTGAGAACATGGCAAACATTTCTTCCTGCCGAGAGTCTGTAACCTTTTGACATAAGCTATAGCATTTTGTGCTGCTTTTCTTCAACTTGGGTGCGAAAAATCTCTCAGTTCTTGAGCTGTTTATGTCTCACACACACCGCAGACACAATCCTCGCCGCCCTCATCCTCTGTGTCTTAGCTTGCGTTTGTCCTTCATTCCCATAACTCTATCTCCATGTCTGCCTCAGATATGGCTTTTAGAGAGGAAGGATCACAAACCCAGATAGATGCAGCGACCAAGATGGCTGTAGACAGTTGCAAGAGTGTGCAGACTGATACTGTAGAAGTACTGTGTATTGCTTATAGGGCCACACAAGATCCACAGAAAATCACATGATCATTAGAGACATGCAATACAGCTGTCTCTACATAATGTTTTCTGGTATTAAAAAATAATTTGAATTTTGAAAGAATAGTGTCATATGCACCTGTAGTGGAGCAGGTTGCTGTTTCACATGAGCATTAATGGCAGGTAAACAAAACAGACCGATTCAGTGGACTGTCATGCAATGTGGCCATGGAGGAGGACAAAGACTAATGTTGCACAAACAATGACTGTCAAATATTTTAAAATTAAATGTCATCAGCTAATGAAGTAACAGCACAGCTAACGGCATTTATTTATTCTTTGTTTAACCTTTATTTAACCAGGAAGTCTATTGACGTACATCAGGTGGTGTCAACACAAAAATGCTTTAACTTTGGAAATGTTAGTGACTGCTGCCTACGACTGCCAGGGTCAGTGGTTCAAGTACCACTGCGGCCGAATGTGCAGGCGATTGCAAAGAGCTTTGGTGCTTTAAGTCATTTTGGATGAAATTGTTGTAGTGTGCAGACTGATACTGGCGTGTGTGTTTGAGAAAGGATTAATCCAAACAGGAACTTATGGCACAAATCTCAGCTGTGAGGAACAGCTGTTCTGTTTCATCTGCATTCCCTAAAACCTCCTTCATTATTCAGGCCTGTAATTTAATGCAGGGGGAGTTTTTTCTTGAACAGCCCGGCTATAACTATTAAAGTAAAATATTGCAGGCTGAATTGTGACAAAGGCAGTTTAATGAAAGATAGCTGGTCGTTTTTGTTTATCACGTCATCAGTGAGTTCAGGGTGGTGGAGAAACAGAAGGACTTTAATTGCTTTAACTAATTTGTTTCAAAGTTTGCATTGTAAATGTGGGTCAGGTACTATTGAGCTGTGCTGTGTGAGCACAGCACAGCTCTGTGGGAAACTGCTGAGTGTGTACCAGTGTGTGGACGGCATGTAGGAGTTGAGGGAGAGGTTAAAGGAAGTAGGGAGAGGAGAGGCACATGGGATGGGTAAGTGAGTTCATGCTAAATGTAGGTTCCTGAATAATTCAATTTTACCTACTAGAAACAAGGTCTTTCAAAAGCCATTTAAACTCTTGTCATAATCCAAATAACTACACTAGCCCATTATTTATAGAAGTGTCTTGTTTGTTTATGTGTACTCTGCTTTCTTTCACTTCCATGTTCCCTTTGTCCCTTTATTGTCCCTCTCTTTCAATTTCAGCTATTGGCAGCTTAAAGCTTAATTTTCTTGCTGTCCTGTCATGGACAGTTCAAGCAAAATCAGTGAACATGATCGTTCAATTACTTCACTGGTAGAATCCAGGATGCTGGGAACATACAGCAATTAGTGTTTTATCAAGCGTCTCATTCTAGAGCAGCTCCAGAGACACTGAACAAAAGGCTGACTTTGTCCAGATGGTTTACTCTTTGTTTTAAACTCAAATGAGTTTGATGAACCATAAAGTTTACCCACATCCCTAACAAACTACCACAGGCATGGCTTTTGCCTCCTATTCTTTGTCGTTGGAGCAGTAACACGGCTTTAACTGGTGACATTGCAAACTATAACCTATTGTGTTTCTGTTTGGTGAACTTTTTCATGATCAAGAACTTGGAGCTGTGTTTTAGAGTGGGTATTTGTTTTAAGGATTTTGCAAAGGATTTCTTTAGTAGACATGTGACGGATTCAAGTGATACAGAAAACAGGGAACAATGAGGTTTGGAGACAAAAGGAGACAAACGAAAACAAATTAAAATCATTGTCCAGCCATGGTTTGTTTACACCACAGCATATCGATCATATGATGTTATTGTTTCACTGCAGTATATGGACAGATTTGAGACATCTAGTTTGGTGTTGGCAGTGGTGCAGAGAGAGAGAACATTCTACTGGAAATACAAGCCTAAATCATAACAAAAAACTATGACATCAGATAGACACAGGCAAAAATACAACGGGCCTAATCAGTGGTGTCAAAGCAGGTGTTTCCAATTTCTTAACACCTGCAGTGATGTCACTGCTTTGGACATAGCCAGAAGTGAAGCATGTTGGGAGATTTTAGCCCATAGACAGGCTGTACAGCAGCTTTCCTGTCTCAGTGATGATTTATCCTTTAAAAGCACAAGACCGAATTTAATAGCTGCTCTATAAAAGTTCCTTTGAATGTAAAAGGTCAGATTCCAGCTCAACTTGCTGCCTTTGGGGCCACTCCAGGCTTTTAATGACATTACATATTATTATCTCTGAAAAATACTTGCCCCGGTACACCAACACTGATTGGGTTGAGCTAGGATTAGCATGCACAAATAAAAGAAGTGTTGTTTCCCTTAAATGGGTGGAAAGAGAGGGGCATTGTTGTTTGTATTGTTTGTTGTATGTTTGTGCATGTACATGTGCACATATACACACACAAATGTGGTGTTCTGCAGCTGTTTTGCCTGTGCCTTGATGGGTTTTCTGTAGGAGAGCATAGTGTTTCAGAAATGTACTATTTTTTCCAGCAACACGCTGACTGAAGTATCTTAATGGCTAATAGCCAGCAGCACAGAGGGAACGCAGCACAGTGCCCCATAGCTTAGGGTATTCTGCGTATGTGACAGCAAGAGAGCGGGAGACAAAAAGGAGGAGAAGGAAGAAAGGGAAAATCTATTAATGTTGTGGGAAGGTATGTAATTACTTTGCCTCTTAGGTGTGCAAACATTCCTCCCTGTGTGTGATTCAGTTAATTTGCTGAATTCATGCTCATCAGTCTTTTGATTAGATTTTAGGGAATAAAAATATTTCAACAGACATCATGTCCACAATGAATGGATAAAAGATAGATGTGCATTACACAGATGCATTTATATAAATACAGTATGTACACATTGAAGAGACATATAACTACATAAACACAACCAGCAGTCATCAGCAGGTGTTTGTGACACTCGCTGCGGCAGACTCCCTCATGCTGCCAAGTAGGTTGCTATCCTGCTCATTAAAATCCAGTGGAGACACCATCAGTCTTCTAAGATCAATATATCTTTTCTCCCTCCCCCTTTCTGTCTCTCTTTGTCTCTCAGTGTCTAATGTGTGTGAGACTATGGATGTGGCTCCGGGGAAATATAAAGGCCAGGTGCTGAGTATAATGTTCACTGAGGAGGCCCAGCATTAGACTGATATGGGCAGTGAAAGGCAGAGTGAGTTCTCAGCTCTCCATCAATCATTCCTTCCAGTACCTCGTTGTCTTCCTGGTAGGTTGGACATCACCACCAAGTGGTGTGAAGTGGCATTGGCCATAAAGCTGGAAAACTGTTTCTTTGTATGGCTAATATTAAAAGAAAAACTAAATAAACAGTTGTTGTAAGATGGCCCAGTTGTTGTGAGTTGCAGCAGAGGTTATATGTGGTATTTATACTGTATAATTACTAGTTTACACAAAGAAAAAGACGCATCATGTGGGAGGAATACTCTTCTGGATCATTTTAGATGCATCAAATTATTATAAAAACTGCCTCTTACCCCATCTTAGCTGGTCATTATCTCACTTTCAGATTCTAAAAGAATCCCTTGAGATGTAATCAGTGGGATCTTGAATGAAGAACAATATGTGGCTTGTCTAGAAATGGCTGGTATGTATGTGTGCGTGGAGGCATGCTACACAGACTAAAGGCTTTAAATGGCTGGGAGAGAAGCAAGCAGAAACTTTTATCTTCCAAGGCCACTGTTGCATTTTACAAGCTGAGCTCTGGAGATAGCTGTAAATATGCTTTTGGAGGTGTTAAGCTATGCATTCAGACGCCACTAAACATTGTATTTTTTTCAAGCTCAACTAGTGTGAAATCACATGTGTGCAGAGGGAGTTCCTTGTGTCTGTTTCCATATTAAATTTAAAAAACACTGCATCTCTATTTATGTCTGCCAATATTTTGGACTTCTGTTAGTAACAAGTCGCTGTGCGTTTGGTTCCCAGGTTCCCAGCAGCCCATGCTGCCCAGGGGTGGGTACATGCGCTCCCCCTCATGGACACGCTGCAGCAAAGTCGAGTCCCCACGAGAGAGAAAACACCACAGCGATTCAGACACCGCAGAGCCCTTAATGAAGCTGGAAAGGCCGAAGCAGCCATGAGATCTGATGTGAAACAGCTGGACCACAGAGAGAGAAAACCCAGAGCCAGACAAACAGCCAGAATGGGAACACAAAGCGGACCAAGAGGCCCCCCATCTGCCACCGTGCACTCACATAATGTTTCGTGGTGCTGAATAGACGAGTTCAGGTTGAACTCTGGACACTGTGCTCTGTACTCTAACTAAATATGTTGAGATGTGCAATATACAGTCTCCTTCTCTGTCCCTCTCCTCTCTTTCTCTCTCTCTCACACACCAACACACACAATCATTGCGTTGTTCATGCAAGGGGTTATCAATGCACACTGGGCTGCCTGAAGATTTTCAGTTTTGTTTTTGAATGATAGACAGGGTATGAGGTCAGCAGAGTAACAAGACCTCCATCTTTACAGCCTCTTAGGGTGGGAAATAGTGGCTGGACACTGAGATTGGCACTAGCAGTTGTGTCCACGGTGTGAGGCAAGATCTTCCCTGTGAAGTTCAGACACAGGGATTCACGTTGAATTACCAGGACATGAGCTGAAACATAAATCAATGAAGTTGTTCAAAATAAAATATCACGCCGAGGCTGTAACTTAAGGTGCTGCTTGAAAACCTGGCCTATAAATATGGTAATATGAACAGTGGGTTTCAGTGAGGCCAACTTCTCCATCTTAATGACGAATGTGTGTTGTTATTTCAAATGCCTAAATAAAAACACTGCACTTCTCTCACTGAATTGTATTTTACAGCACCCTCCAGAATTATTGGCATTTGGTGCAGATGACTAAAAAAGATAAACAGACCAAGTAGTAGCTTAATGCAATATACTTTTTAATACTCACTTACTTTTTTGCAAACATTTGTTTAGATCAACTTTTTTTCCATCTCCCTTGATGGCTGCCACAATCACTGCTGCTAAACTAACTGAAGTTGGTAATCCAAAGTTGGTAGTCAAATTCCATTAAGAGACATGCATTAACTAGGTAGGTAATGCTCGGAGCTGTCAGCAATGAAGGTAGAATTGCGCCGTAGTCAGGTGAATTCGCATGAATGCCAAAAATACAACAAAGTGCCAACAATTTTGTAATCATCTTTTATAAGATGAATTTAACTTATGATGCAATATTTCTCATCTTTTTAAGCAAAGGGAATAGCGGATTTCTTGATTTATTTATCTCATGTTAAGCTTGTCTATACCAGGAGTGCCAATAATTCTGACTGCTGTGACACGATGGATCAAAAGTGACACTGGGATGGTAGATGAATAAACAAAAGTCTTAAAAAAAAGTCTGTGTTTGTGTGATTAACAAGTTACTACAATGAGGAGTCACATTCTGTATAGTGTCTGGCATACACAGTACCCACTCTATTACATATGATTTAAGTATTTAGTTACACTGAAATTAACATTCTATGGTCTCCTTTATATAAAATATCACTCGTGCTCTATTGGTGATGTGGCATAGGGGAATGGGACAAGCCACAAAAACTACACTGGATTCATTTCAGAGTGGCAGCGGGTTTACAACTTATCTTGTGTCCATTGTATTTACTGTGTTAATTTGAATATCAAGGAAAACCAAGCTTAAAGACTGTGCATTAAAGAAGACAACCGTTCTATAAGCAGTTCTTCTGCAAATTTTTTTGATGCAGTTATACCTTGATGTCATAAATTCTCTTGCAGTCTACATTATTCATTCATTTGAATTTTAAATTAACATAAACTAAAAGAATATTTGTATTTGCAAAATACAACAATTGTCACCAATCCTTAAAATCAGTTGTACAAACAAAACCTTACAGGGTCTTGAACGTTTCACATAAGACGGCAGCATTTGTTATCTGATAGCATCACACAAGCCACGTGCACACTAATGCCAGAATTAAATATTGTTGTATATATATCTTTATATTAAAAGAATCCTGAAATTTTTAAAAACTGAATTTTCCCTCATGAGAAGCTGGTCTAACACACTGAAATGAAAATACTGGGGGGGGAAAAGACAAATCAGTGGAGTATAAGAACTGTAGATATTGGTTTGAGCCACAACAGCCTCACATCTCATATTTTCATTTGTCTTATATACGTATATATATATACATATATACTTAATATATACACATATATATACATATATACATATATACACACACACACACACATATAGTGGAGCTGATATAGTCTTCTGCTGTTGTAGCCCATCTGCCTCAGGGCTCTACATATTCTGCTTTCTGAGATGCTTTTCTTCTCAGCACAGTTGTGAAGAATGTTTATCCAAGTTACCCTTGTCCTCTGACCTCTGTTATCAACAAGGCGTTTCTGTCTACAGAACTGCTGCTCACTGGAAGGTTTTTATTTTCAGAAACACTCAAACCGGTCCGTCTGGCTCCAAAAAATATGCCACGGTCAACATCACTGAGATCACATTTTTTCCACTCTCTAATGTTAATTTGTTTTTCATTAACTGAAGCTGCTGACCTGTATCTGCATGATTTTATGCATTGCACTGCTGCCACATGATTGGCTGATGGATAACTGCATTACTAAGCAGATGTAGAGATGTTCCTAATAAAGTGCTCGGTGAGTGTATATGATACCATCATATGTCACCAGCACACCATGTTAGCCAATACACATTTAAGTAACGTACCTTTTACATAAGGTCAGGTAATTATGAATTTTGGAAAGCATATTTCATTATTTTGTTTTTGTTTGTTTGCTTCAGCTCAACAACCTTCCTGACCATGACTGCATGTATGTTTGTAAGTGTTATTGCACTATAGGACTTCAGAGTATGGGAGGAAGGGTATATATAGCACCTCTTGTGATATGTAAGTTACAAAATGCACTGTCCCAAGAGCATTAGCTTACTGTCTTTTAATTGCACTTTAATTCATGATCAGTGGCTTTTTAGAATTCCTGCTTCAATATAAAAACTACAATAAAAAAAACATATACATCTCATAATCTCGACATCCCTCCTCTCTGCAGCTGTCAGTGAGATGAACCAGGGCAGTCTGGACCAGGTGGTGCTGCACTTCAGAAATATTCACCTGAATCTGGTGGAATATTTGCCTTGAGACTGCATGCCCCCACACAGGTACAGGGCTGATTTTTTTTGCCCATTCTGCCGGGGCTTCTCATCACATCTCTTCTTGTTCCAGTTCTTTAGCCCTTCAGGAAGAGAGGTTTCCTCTTCAAATTCCCCCAACCCTTCAACAAACTCCTCATATGATGACTTTTCTTGAAAGGGACGAGGTCCAAGCAGCTCTACCATGTCAGCCTTTTCTAGAGTCTCTTTTTCTAGAAGATGTTTTGCCACCTGCAAAACGTCAAAATCAGTAAACAACAAGCATTTTAATCATAGACAATATTAATTAGGGCTAACTCCACCATCAATTAAACTATATGTGGTATTACTGAAAGCAGACTTCAAGAACAGATATTCTTTCGCACTCAAAACTCGAAACAGTCTTTGGAGCAGCAGTAGCAGTACTAGATACAACTAATAGTACTGTTAATAGTAAAAATTTTTAAATAATGATCATCAAAATACCACAACTACCTGTCTAACTTAACGTAGCTGGTGTTGCTCATCTTCCTCACATTTCTTCCAAACAGTTATATAAAGAAGGTCATTTAAGGAAACCACAAAGGAGCTATCAGTTGATGCATCATACTGTTGAGCGAGCTGCTTTGGAGGAAGACTCTCCTCACCTTTACCTCTCTCCAACAGTTCTCAGAGTGAAAAATAGTTCTCACCTTCTCCACCATTTCCTTCTTATCAGTGACAAGCTGAAGTGTTCGCTGGAAGGCAGCATCTATGAGCAAGCGGACCTCCTGGTCTATAAGCTGGGCTGTAGTTTCGCTGAAAGGTTTCTCAGTAACTATGCTGCCCTGCTGAGGGAGGTCAAAAGAAATCTGACCCATTGCCTCATTCATTCCAAACTCTACAACCTAAAATATGAAGAGAAATGAACACTGGTAAGATGGAACTGAACATTTATAATCTGTAAATATCTTTTAACTATTTTCATTTATAATTTGTCTCTATTAGTAAAATGGCAAACGGTGCTGCTTCACTTCAAACCCACCACTTGTTATGTGCCTTATTTTCCAGGCAAAATAAGTTTTTGACCCACAAAATCTGTTTAAATCTGTAAAAATTGGTGATTACCTGTGCATAGGCAGACTGCGTGACTTTTCTTAGGTCATCTTGTGCTCCAGTGGTGATTTGACGAAAGAAAACCTGCTCAGCCACTCGACCGCCCAGCATCATGCACATTCTGTCAAACAGCTGCTCCCGGGTGAACAGGTGCTGTTCCTTAGGCAGATATTGGGCATAACCCAAACCTTTCCCTCTGGGAACAATGGACACCTGAGGGTGTCAGTCTAATAATCAGTATAGTCATTTGATGAGATCTTACTCTGACTATAGATGATAAAACCACAGAAGATTATGCAGATAGTCCAGCAGCAATGCGAGAGAAAACAGGTAGGAAATGGAATGAATACCTTAAGTAGGGGGTCTGCATGTTCTAGGAACCAGCCCGCCACAGCATGTCCGGCCTCATGATACGCCACGGTAGTCTTCTCTGGAAGCTGCAGTACCTGAGTCTTTTTCTCCAGACCTGAGGAAAAGGACAATGTCTTACCAAACAGCACTGTGTGTGTTTTGTACAAGCAATTGGTTACCAGGGTTTATGTGCTCTTCAAACACAAAGTGGATAAAGTTGGGAGAATAGTGTCTTTACGTTGTTGCAGGAGACAAAGACTTTATCTTTGAGTAATGCAAGAAATCACACAGTAAGTACATTAGAAATGTCAAATCAAATCCTTATAGGACAGTCTCAATGAGTAACTGTATATTAGGATATACTGTAAGTTATTACATTAAGAGACTGTATTTCAAATTTAAGCAATTAGTTCACATTTATGCATCTATATAAAATATGAATCAATATAAATTACAAGTATATAGTTGATCAAAACTTCATATTACAGAAATGTATAGCAAAACTAACCACTTTAAGACAACTGCTTTTACTACTAACTAACTTGATTAAGTTGTATAACCCACATCCAACAGTCATTCTATAAGTATTGTCATAATATCAATTGCATAAATGTGGATGTTAACTTACCTCCAATAATTCTTTCAACTGCCTGTTCAAAGTGCTTAGTGTTTATATAATGATTGAGGTGACGTGCAGCTATTAGGGCGGCCTCATTACACACATTAGCAATATCAGCCCCTGAGAGACACAAGAAGACACAACAATCAAGTTGGACTGTGATTTGACAAACAAAAAAATCAAAAACAGATATAGAAGACAAATTGTTAGACCATTTTAGATTAATCTAAAGACTGGGCTGTGTGTACAGATGCGAACATAATCACACATCTCTTGTTCTCACCAGTAAAACCTGGGGTTAGTGCAGCTAGCTTTCTGGCCAAAGCCTCTACTTCTATAATGGAGTCCAACTTCAGAGGTCTTAAATGCACCTTAAAGATGGATGCCCTTCCTTTAATATCTGGTGGGCCTGTAAAAAAAAGAAAAAAATATCAAAATATCTTGAATTTTATGTCAAATGCCTTCCAGGACATCCACGTTTTAAAACAAAAGGAGGATAGCAAAATAAGATCAAAAGAACTGTTACTGCGAAAATAACACCATCGCATGATAATGTTACTGATGCAAAGGAAACCCCATTGGTTTTACAAACTGCTAAGCAAGGAAACCCAAGTGTAAGAGATAAAGCATCTTTGTCAAGTTGTTAGAAGTACGATAGTGTGTTTACTCTGCCTGTAAATTCACATTTACAGACCTTATGGAAGATCATTGAACTGGTCCTGACAAACAGCTTGCTCTTTTCCTGCACTACAGGTGTACATGTCATACAGCTCAATTTCAAGATGACACAGACAAACGGTTATACAGCCAAGCACACAGCCACAGACACCAAGGTTGTCTGTGCGCTTCGGATTACTTAACGTCAAACTACAGCAGAATAAGAGTAGGCAAAGAATGTCAGGTACTCTAAGTCAAATTAGAACTGTTGGTGCCAACAGCTGTAGGCAGAAAATAATTTTGAAGAGCTGTCCATCAAACTGAAAGACACAGCAAATCCTCTTGCAGTAGCATTAGCTCTGACAAGAGGAGAACTGTTTTCATGGGCAAGAAAAGTCATGGGTAAATGACAATCACTGACCTTATGAGTGTCATTGACAGCCTCTCAAAAACCTGAATATTGTGGAGTTTACAGATCTATTCTTAGACTAACAGCTAAGAACTAACAATTAGTTCTTAGTCTTGAAGCAAAGGTTAAACTTGTAGCCTAATGAAAAACCTTTACACAATGCATTATTTATGCAACCTAAACCCACACATTTTTTAAATAAGTGACATAATGATGTAACAACTTACATAAATAACTACTGATCAAACATTAATTAGTAATGCAACTGTTTTTTTAAGTAACTTAATTTCACCAACACTGTTTACATGTAACCACAGAAAGACTAAGGGAACAGTAAAACTAAACACAGAGAGGAGCAATGTGTCCCATCCCACATGTTGGCCTCCAGTTACCTAATCCTTCTTTTATTGAAAGCCAGCTCTCTCATTTTGACCCACTTTTCTTTGTCAGAGAGAAAACTGCCCTGCCCACCATTGTCCAGCACTGCTGGCGTAAAGCAAATTAGATCTTAACGGGCAGGAAAAGATCAACCATTTTTAACCAAAAAGATCAAAGCTTACACTATGCAACACAAACATTTAACGATATAACAAGTGAACAGGTGCAAAAAACAGAACGTAAGCAAATCTAATAGGCTTGAAGTTAATTTTTATGGAAACCATCCAGTAAGAGTGTTAGTAAGGTCAAGCTTGGTCCACCATCTGAAGCAGGCAATAAAAAAAATAACGCAACCAAAGTTCCATCTGGGTCCGCATGAAGATTAGTGCCACTAAATTGCACTTGTTGCATAGTTCCTGGTATGCAGCAGTTGACTACTGAGGTGGCACGGTAACACATTCATGCATCAACTTGGAATTAGAAAACACAAGAGGGGAAGAACAAAGGAAATAGGAATAAAATTCCAGGTCTAAAAGTCCAAAGAACCAAAAACTGAATCACGGAAAGAGGTCACAACCTGCTGTTAACTCATCTATTTGCAGTATGGTAAGACATACTATAAGTATTCTAATGCAGGGTCAAGATTGCAAGTTGGTCAGGGAGAGTCCTAATTACAAAAAGGAAGGATAATTTATATCTATAGTACTAATGTATTTACACAAAGAGCTGAAAATAAACTGGACAAAATAAATGATGCGTAGAGAGTTTGAGTATGCATAAAGGATATCTGTTATTAGTGAGAGCCAGTTATCAGAACAAAAGCAAGACATTCGTAGAAATGCTCAAAATGCAACAGACAAGTGCACACTTTACCTAAGTATATGTGTCGATCAAAGCGTCCAGGCCTCATCAGAGCCGGATCCAGGACATCAGCTCGATTGGTGCCAGCCAAAACTACCACATTGGTGCAACTGTTGAACCCTGTAAAGAAGAGAGGCGTTGTGAAATTTTACACCAGGAATAGGAAATAGGTGCAAACTCAGAGAGAAGTAAAATTACTGCCTACCGTCCATTTCCACAAGCAACTGGTTAAGGGTGTTTTCTTGCTCGCTCTGATCGCCATAGTTCCCTCTGCCTCTCTTTCTGCCCACTGCGTCAATCTCATCAATGAAAAGGATGCAGGGGGCATTTTTTCGTGCTGTGGCAAACATATCCCTTATCTAATATAGGACAGGACAAAAAGAAAATCGGAAATAGAGTGTTAATATTCAAACACAGAGGGGAAAGAAAAGGTAGAACGTTTTCTATGTATATATCTTCAACACTGT
This sequence comes from Xiphias gladius, assembly GCF_016859285.1. NCBI lineage: Eukaryota > Metazoa > Chordata > Actinopteri > Istiophoriformes > Xiphiidae > Xiphias > Xiphias gladius. Next base: position 17,514,094 of record NC_053400.1, read on the forward strand.
AGCAATCAAAAGAAATATTGTGTTTACAGATGATGTGGCCAAACAGGAGCATAAACTGCATGTGACCCTTAATTCAGCTTACAGACTCTTTGGCAGAGTCCTGCATTCAGCCCAGCACTGACCCTTGCTGGGCCCACGCCAACAAACATTTCCTGAAACTCTGAGCCGCTGACGGTGATGAAGGGAACATTGGCCTCCCCTGCAGTGGCCTTAGCTAGCAAGGTCTTCCCGGTTCCAGGTGGCCCTGATAACAATGCACCCTGAGAACAAAGATGTTACAGTATGCGAAATTTGGTTTAATTTATGTACTATAGCACGAAATTACCATAAAATATCTGTGGGGCTTGACAGTGATTCAACCATTATGAAAATATGACACACCTTTGGGATCTTGGCTCCGAGGTCCTGGTACTGACGTGGGTTCTTCAGAAAGTTGACAAACTCTAAGATCTCCAGTTTGGCTTCTTCACAGCCTGCAACATCCTTGAATCTCACGTTGATGTTGTCTTTGATTATCTTGGCTTTGGATTCACTCATGCTAAAGGGGTTTGCTCGCCCCCTGCCTCCACGTCCACCTGCCATTGGTCTCTGCCGCATGGCAAAAAGCAAAAAGCCAACCAGAAGTACGGTTGGGAGAACACTAACAAGAAATGTTCTATGGAGAAAAAAAAAAGGACTATAAATATACCAGGATTCACAGGAGCAAATCCAGTATGCACAGAATTCATGTTGCTTTAATATGAAAAATCTAGTTTCTCACCCATCACTTTCAGTGTTGTAGAATACAGGTACTTTGTGTGGGGAGTCAAGACCCATTTCCTGCTGGACCTTCTCCAGGTTATGCTCAAATGATTCAACGCTGCCAATGTTGAACCACAAATAGCTCTGAAACATACAGACAAAACAAAACATATAGTAATGTGTAGTCTATACAGAATATGCCTATATACTTACTTTAAAGGGGCTATATGTAAGTTTTCTCTGCTGCCGAACATGGCTTCTTTCCATTGGCGAGTGGTGTTGATGGTTGCTTGCCAAGAGCTTAAGCCATCATTGCGTTTACAAGACAAGAGGTTAGAATACACCCTGCGGGTAGCGCTACTTCTTCATCCTCTCATGTTGGCAGACTTGACGCCACAGTGACTCTATCAGAAAGTGACAAGACTGGCCAGCCAGGCCGGGGCTAACTGGTTGGCATGCTAACTTCAGTAGAAGAAAAGACGTGACAGAAATTAAAAAAAACAAGAGTGAACATTGCCGTTAGTTTTCACCACTTGGAGACTGCTCATGGCGAGTAAAGGAATGACGTTTGATGAGGAACTTGAAACCTGTCTTCTAGACTGGTAAGCAAACAGCTGCTAATGCTAATGTTGGCTACGTAGCGATAGCAGAAACTTACATATAGTCCCTTAAAGTGTCTTTCAAACTGTCATATAGCAAGCCTTGTGGTTATGTGTCTAAAGCTCTTGGAATTTCAGCAGGGTCTTGGATTTTTTTATTTGAACAACACCAACAAATGCTAAACGTCTGAAACAGGTCCTGGTTGATAAATGCAGTCCATTTACAAACCAGGGTTCTGGTGCGAAATTACGTGTATTAGTATTTGTTCATTACAATCATATTTCATTATGATCAGTGCTCAACAATACCTGGTAATTTCATAAACTGGTAGATCTTCTTTACATGGTGCACCTCCAACATGCACATTCATAAAGTGGACTGTAGGTGTATATAAAAGTGTGCAGAGCTGTATATTCTGGGGGAAACTGTAACAGAAGTAAAACCAAATGGATTTACTCTGGATTAGAGCCTGGGATCTAAAGGTATGTGACTCACCATTCTTGGACTACCCAACAGAGCGACCAATAAGTAAGGCAAAAGGACATGACAGCATTTTATGGCGACTAACCACTTCTGATGTGTGCACTCCATGGGCAGGAAACACTTTTACATATTGTTTGTTGACAACCTCCAGGTGATCCACCTGTGTAAACAGCACAAGAAACAATTTGTCCACATGGTTGCGAACACAAACATTGAGAGAGAAGAGACAACCATGTTCAGAAGATACCAAAACTAAAACTCTCTCTTCCCCTTACCAAGCCTCTGCTCAAGTATTGATGCACAAAGTCCTTCCAGGAGATCTGGGCCCCCGTCTCTCGGAAGTAAAAGTACAGAAAAGCTGAAGCCACGCCTGCTGCACCAATGGCAAGATTCCGTACTGCTTTTTCATCCAAGGGAAAATCATCCTGTTAGATAAAGAAATGTCATAAGAGAGAGATTTGATGGACTGACCAGTTGATTATATAAGAGAACATGTCGACATGCCAATCAATAACAGGCCACTCCTCTAACAGTATGCTGCCTCTCAAAACTGCTCTGAGCACCATTTTAACAGTATAATGTGACTAGTATGGTACTATATGTTTTAAGGAAAATATGAGTTTCAACATTTGAACTTTTAAAAAGTCTTACAACAGTAAATCAACTGATATTTATTTATGTTTAGTTTTTTAAATAAATCATGGAGAATGCAACCTGCACTAAGGAGTTATAGTAAAATCAGGCTTAGATTTGACACTTAATGTCCTCAGATGCCAGCATTTTTGTGAATATATTCCGTGTTATTAGTGTTTGTATGTAGTGAATTTAACGTGATGCATTAACAACGTGAAGAAAAGACAGTTATCCGAACCTGAAATCGCGTCCACCAGTGTGATTCTTCCTTTTTTCCTCCTCTTCGTCCTTTGTCCCCATCGTCATTTGTGTACTGCCCCTCCCTTCCAGGAGACTCTTGTTCTTTAGTATTTTCATCTAAATAGTAACAGAGAACAAATCATACACCTCAGCAGAACTGAGAAGAAAGCGTGTACAAACGGTGCTTCCAATAATGACACATTTTTTCTCACCTTCAACAGATTTGTTGACGCCAGGGCTTTCTTCACTCTTTGGGAAAAACTTTTCAAAACCTAAACCAATTCAATAGCAAACACACAGAACAAAAGAATGAAGTGCAAATACCTGACGCCAACCTACAAAGATTTAGGTCATTGTGTGCACTCATTTAGCGACATTATACAGTATAAGAGGATGTTCATTACCTCTTGGTGGTTTGTTTGAGCTAAGTAACCGAGCAAGTGAGAAGCTGTGTTGATAAAATCCTCCACATTTCCTTTGGATTAGTGACGTCTTCTGCGATAAAAGACAATGAATGAATATGTTAACGCTGATGGCAGAGCCATAAAAAGACCAGTGGAAAAGAAATATATGGCGGAGAGGTATTAAATCAACATGATACATGTAATAGGCGCTGATTTCACCTAATGTGTAACGGTTACACACAATGAAACATGTTAATCCATGGTCTCATGGTTTCTACTGCTGATATGAATCAGTCATCCACACTAACTTTCATCTTAATATGAGAAATTTGTCCTGCTACATGTTTTTTCCAAAACAACATTATTTATAGAATTACTGAAATCTCATTTTGAACTGGGCACTCTGGACTCTGTCACAGTAATTTTATTAAGTAATTACAACACTGCTGCAGATTATCCACTTATTATACTTGACAGCGAACAGCTGCTATACAACTCACATGGTAATCTGTCACCTGTGCGTATTAAACATGGAAAAAATAATTGTTAAAGGTTACAAGCATTTTGGAATATGTTATTTAAAATATACTTCTCTTTCACACAAGTGCTAAATATTTCATTGCAATTTATCATAATAGCACAACTGATCCTGGATTGCAATTGTAATATTATGTTACTTACTCACTAACAAACCAACATCAGTATATCTGCAATAACCCAACAACGGCTGCTAATATCAGCCTGCCAAGATATCAACTGAATATTTACCATGCAAAGTCCAGCAGAGAGAAAAAAATCCTACCAAAATTGTAAAGTTCAGGGACAGTGTTCAAATAAAGGAAAGCTAAATGAATTACATACTTTTGTTTCAACGGAACAAGTGTCAGCCCCCATTAAGACATATTCTGCATCTGACACCAAGAATATACAGTATCTTTAAGACACTGACGTTCAGAAAACAGCAGCTCCTTATCTGGTATTGATGAGGCAAACATTTACGGTCTGAACCTTAAGTTGCTCTGGTTTGATTGTTCTACTTCACCAGAAAAAACAGACAGTCCGCTGAAACAAGTGAGCAAAGTGTGGACGATACCTCTTCTCAGCCACCTGAGAGGTAACCTGCATTACGTCTTATTTTGAAGGTATTTTTGAAAATCCAGTCACTGAGAAATCCAAACTTCATTTCAGAAAGTTCCCTACTTTTGGCTGCCAACTCCCGCGCACAAGCGAGCTCTATATCTGTTCAATGACTTATTTGCATGTCTGCTAACATTTGCTTGACCTGGTTTTAAAAGTAAATGCAACTGATTGAATAAGTAGGAACAAGCACGGGCTAAACTTGCGCCGTCCCCACCACAATGAGCGAGACACGCCCCCCTTCGAGCAAAACATTACGAAACTGAGGAAACAGACTTTTTAAACTCAGCACTGTCAAACGGACATACCGCGAGAGTACAAACAACTGAGGAATGATACACAAACAGTGCCACAGTTTGTTTGTTTGTTTGTTTGTTTATTGGGGAGGCGGTCTGCTGTCTGCACCGAGGAACACTATGTTCTTTCCCATGACAGACCTCCAACACAGTCTCCTGGGACACGCTGTTGGCCAACGCATGTATTAGCAGCTGTTGTACAAGAAAAGTCGGCATTCAGTTATTTTTGAGAGGCAAGTTTTACGTAATAAGAAAAAAAAAAAACCGAAAAAAAACAATGCCACCGTACCAACGCGAGCGCTCCGCTGTTGCGTAAAGTAGCTGAAATTGTGGATAAGTCTCGGCTCCACGTCCGAACCGTCGGCACTCGGTTCCGAAAGGGCCCGACACTCACGGAAAGCAGACCCATGGCGTCGGTTTCTGTCCCTCGGCTTTACTCACTGGACTCAGCGCCGAGCCACCAAACTGGTACCGTGCACCCAACAATGCCAACAATCGCCGTCGTCTCGCGAGATCAGGGTTACCAAAGAGCAGAGTGAGGGTTTACATAAGGATACTTCTGCAGCGAACTCAGCCCGAAAGTCGTCCTCAAAGTCCGTCTGGACGGCCTACAAGTGAAGTGTTTTTAATACAAAGAATATGATGGTGCAGAACAAAGCCTGGGGAGTTGATTATGGCCAAAAAAATATATATATATGAGATATGAGGCTTTTTTTGTGTACTTGTTTTGTTTTTGTCAGGAGCCACTGGGCTCATTCTGTACTCATATAGAATAATACTTACCTATCAGTTTCACCGTCATTATCAACTATCATTTATGCCACGTTATAATTATATTCCACTACAGTTCAGAAAGGCAAATATTTATTTCTGCATTAAAGTCAATTATTAAAAGTAGTCGACCCCCAAAAGGTTAATCAGAAACAGTTTAGATCATTTATTGTTTTTTGAGAAATTATGCCAAAATTCTCTGGTTGCAGCTCCTTGGTAGTTTCCTAACTCTTCTGCAAATGTAAACTGTATATGTTTGGATTATTGACTGTTGGTCAGACAAAACCAGACATTTGAAGATGTCACACCAGACTCCCAGACAGCGGGATAAACATTTTTGACCAATTTCACCAAGCGATTAATCAAGGAAATTATTTTATCTGACAGCTGTTGCTACATCCATATTTTAGATTTTACATACAAAAAATACGATCAACAAAGAAAATATTATGTATTGTTAAAAAGGGAAACTACCACGCAGTATATACAATTGTTTAAATGAGCTCCATATGAGTAGTTTTAGTTTAGTGGTAATACTTTAAGTCAAATTTTGGAATCATGACTTTTGCATGTTACAGAGTACACTGTTAAAGGTGGATTACTGTCAGTTTGACTTATATGGTTTAAAAAAGCCACTTTTATTCATACATTGTCAAATACTGCAGATGTAAATCACCATCCATTCAAATAGCGGTTTTGGTTGTCGAGTTCTTCTGTTTAACAAATGTCATTTAATTTGAGTGCAATAGCAGTTTTGTTGCCAGTTAAGAAAAAAAAAAGGGGGGGGGGCATTTAACACATGTGTGAATGGGGCCCAATGTGTTATAATTCTTCCATCTGAACTTGACTTTAACACCGTTCTGCAGCCATAATGTACTTGGTTACTTTATTCATGCTCTACTCCACATTACTTTACAACAGGGCATGGCTTTCATCAATACCACGTATGTCCATTAGTCTGAAAAAAAAAAAAAAAATACAGTACATCATGCTGAGAGATATCACAGCCAGAAGTCATTATTTTAAAACAAATACTTTCGGTCAACATTTATACATTACCAAAGGTGTCACTTAACATCTTGGTCATCTCTGGACAAAATGTGCTATAGGTACTTTAAGACTGAAAACCATTAACATGATGGTTAAGTGTATTAAAATGTTTGGATAACAGCTGTATGTTACCTGACAATCTTAGGCACACAATGTTCATGAGTATTTACATCTATTTACTACACACTGCAAATAACTGAACCAGATTAAACACAGATTAAAATGTCTGAAATGAGTTCACAGTTTTGAATAAAAGGAAAAGCATATATAACTCCCACATTCCTTTTCTTTATCTGGTAAACAGTTCTCCTTACAAGAAAATGTACTGGTAATGCATGCTTTGTTTATATATCCGTTCCCAATATAAGTATTTATATTTCAAATTATGTTTTTAATGATTATATATACATCTTTCTTGTCAAACAATTACCAGCCATTGAATTTTTAACCAGTAACCAGGTTGGCTAATTGAAAAATTAACAAACTCAGAGCAGGCCTATACTGTGTGGTAAGGTGCAAATAGGACGCTAAAAAGAAATATTGCTTTAAGGCCTTGAAATATCTTTAAGACCTTGTGAAATGTTAAACAGATCGACAGAGTATGACCCTGAATGGAAAACAGGCATGTAACACAGGTGGAGGACAAGTATGAACTGCTTTAGGGACAGTGCTTGTGGAATATACAGTGCTGGCCATGATGATGGAACATGTGTAAAAAAGGGAAAAAGAAGTTACAGTGATGTTATGGACACATAGTCTAACATATTTAATTCATTTCCTATTGTAACCTAATTAGACACTATGCATTTTTAGTTGTGTAATACTACCTCATATGACCTAATAAACTTGGAAATGACAGCTCAGTACACGGTTACTCACTTAACTTTTAAACATGTTTACAGGATTTTGTTTTTAAAAAAACAAAAACAAACAACTGTAAGCTGAAAGGCAAATTTATAGTTAATATAATTTTACTATTTTGTCTTTGGAAGGTGGAATTACAATCCTTAAAATTCAAAACCATTGTCGTATAGGGCAACCTTAAAATTTAGTATTCAGCAAAGTTGGCAGTATAGGTTAAAGCAGTCGAGGCTTGTAACGATTGATATACAACTCCTGCATGCGTAATCACCTACATACAAGGTAGCTTCTGTCTGTAGGGCATTTATTTTTTACATTTATACAAGCAGACACACAATGTGAATACCTCACACAAGCACACCAACACAGTGTTCATCAAATTTAAGTGAATTAAAAAGTTTGATAAAAAAAATATATATATATTAATTTCAAGATGGGTTTCTAAGTACCCTGCTTCATAATGTAGTGCACAGGAAGATAAAGACACTACAGTATAAACATACACACAAAACAAACTAAAGAAAACGACAAAAAGCTAGTCTTCTAACATGTTTTTGATCGAGTAGAATACGACATGAGGCAAAGTGCAACATCCAGTAACATCAGGTGGTCCTCTCCAGAGTCATGCATCTTTCACATCTTACACCTCGTCCTGCTTGCGCTCAGTCATTCGGGCACATCGTGGACAAGTTGTAGAGTTGTCATAGTAACAATCTCTAAAGAGACATATAACAAACACCAACAATTCTGTTACAGCATACATTTTATTAACGGTGTCTGTTTCGCTAATGTGCTGTTTTTTCCTTTTTAAGTGAAAGTTCAGTGTTTGGGAAATTGTACTGTTCTGCTACCAGCTGAGAGGGATAAACTCCTTCATGCCCTTCTTATTTCTCTGGATGCAGTTTAAATGTATGTTAACTGGTGATCTTAGACTAGATTAGCCCAGTAACTGGATGTCTTTGGGGTTACTAGTAGCAACCACAAGGCCATATTTTTCTTCACAAACGTTTTCATAGGTTCATTTGAAACTCTCAACAATCACATAATTGGCTGGTTAGTGACTAACCTGTGGAAGACAGCAGAGCAGTCGTGGCAGACCGAGGTGTGACTGTCAAAAGGGAACAGGATGTCTCCCTCTTTACACAGCTCACACACAAATCCTTTGGCCTGACAACGCTACACAGGAAAAAACACATACACAAAACGGGACAGAAATTTATAGAGTTTTGGGAAGGTTGCACCATCTCTATTACCTTAGCTAATGATACTGCATGATTGCCAGTAAGACCTTAATAAGGTGGTAGACTTATTAGCGTCTTACTGGCAAGGACAAGTCAGCAGGGTCATCAGACTTGTCCATTGTGCTCTATGTGTTAGCTCACCTCGCAGTCTAGTTTGATGTGTTTAGCAAATGTAGTGTGGATCTCTGTAAGGGAACAGCTGAGTCTGCCACTGGAGATGTCAATCAAATCCTGTAGTGAGTACATGTCATCATTCTCCACAAAGTGCTGCCTATCTTGTAGCTGGAGAACAAAAGCACAGGGGAAAACTGTTTGTAACCTGCATACCATGAGACCTAACCTTGCTAAGAGAAAACATATTAAAAATCGTCATACATGTCATACTGACACTGATACTCTGTTGGAAAGCCTTTTTAACAAATTAACAAATTCTACTTCACCCATTGCAAGGTTCTGAAATACTTTGAAATTTTGAAACTCTTGAGCTGATACTGAACTTGAAGAAAAAATAGTCAGGTCAAGTTTATTTGTACAGACTAACTAATCACATACAGTGTCTCAACAAGTCTTATATCAGCAACATTAAGCACAAGCTCTCCATTTCCACCACATAGTGGTGCTGTTGCGACATATTACTTGTGGGTTACATTTGCCGGGGAAGATGACACTTTAGCTGCACAAGCAATTTTAATTTGGGGTAAACAGACATTGTAAATACATGCCAACCTGCAGTAGTAGCCGAGCCTCCATCGCCTCTTTGCACGTGATAAAATAGGGTTTCATCAACAGAATATCTTGACGAAGTTTCTGTAAAGAAAAACACATATTAACACAACAGTTACTTAATGTACAGAGTTGTAATTGATTTCCTCTCTCGCTGCATGTGCTGGCAGTACTTGATACAAACATTTTTTGATTTTCATCTTAACAGCACCTGATGCAAAACATAGTGACAAAGTGTGAAAATGGGTTGTGTGACAAAACAGCTATAACATTAACTGTAATGAAGGTGTTAATGTTTCCAGGCTAAAACTGAGAACATAGCTGTCAACAACAATTAGAGCTGTGGATTTAGGTTTATATAGCCTGAGAACATCTTGACTTCAATCTCCGCAAATTCTTGCAGCATCTTTACCAGTGCCTCCATAAAAGTGAAAGTACCCACCCTGATCTCGACCAGTTCCTCCACAAAGTTGAATAGCAGCGGGTTGATTTCTTTCAGCTTCAGCACAGGCCGCGACATCATCAGGGCCAGGTAGCGCAATGAGGAGCGACAAACCTGAAAAGGAGACACACTTTCAGACCACAGACTGGCTGAATAGGCCCACATGAACAAACTAATGCACCTTTCATAGAGACACAGTGACATGAGTTAAACCTTAATTGGTGGACAGTCTGACTGGGTCCAATGCACATCATCTGACCTGGATATGCAACCCTCCGCCTGAGCTTGGTTTAACTTGAAAGTAGGTCATATGCTGACTGGAGTTCATAAACAGGCATTTCTATCAAAATGCTATTTAATGTTATTGATGTGTACCCTTGAGTTACTTTCTTATATTTGACAAAGCTGCTCTAGAGCCACAGAAAACATGATTTCATAGGCTGTGTGGTACTTCTCATGACTAGTAAATTGAATTTGACAATCAGTGGAGTGCCCCCTTAAGTTTATTTGATACTGTAATATAATTGTGTGTAAGTCTTTCATTGGGTAATAATGTATAGGGCGACAGTTGCAGATCTGAGTCTTTTTCAACGGTGATAGAGAATAACATAAAGTATGACATCTGTCTCATCAAATTACCCAAATCCTGTGTTCAGCAAACCCACATCTCTTGTTTGAAGGGGTATAACTTGACAAGAAGGCTCATAAATCGATATATAAAAGATGAGGGGATGTTTTCACATGATGAGTGTATTTTGCTGTAGCTGTTGAGGGTACCTTGCGGGGTTCAAACTCCCAGTTGTGGATGACACGGGCTGGGATGATGGCAGTGTCATTCCAGTGGCATGTGCTGCAGTAATACTGTCCTGTGTAGTCACACTGTCTGGCCTCACTCGGCACACCCCCTACAAGATCAATATGGCACAGTACAGTCAAACTATGAAACAAAAGATCGCTAACTGTACCTAAAATACCTTGATTAAATGTGTAGTATTTAGATATGCAGTAGATAGTAAAGATTTGCTGAAAATTATGTGCCATGTCAAATATTTGTACATGTGTCTATCAAGCAAACTTTGATCAATTCAAATTTTTCTACATATTGCTTTTATATCCTCTGGTTCCCTATTTTAAACTGTCAAACATAAACCAACACAGCCCATTCATACTCACTCAGTGAAATAGGTGTGCGACATTCTGCACAACGGTAGTCTTGCCGGTCCAGTCCTATCTCAGGGCAGATGCTGAGCTCGTACTCCGACTGGTGGCTGACCTTTGACCTCACACAGGGCTTAGTGATCAGGTTCATACACTTACTATGGCAACGGTAATAGCAACCTGAGAGAGGAAATGGATAATCACATGAGATGACAGTTTTTTAGCACAACAAAGCGCAACATTAGCACTAAAGTAGCCACTATACCCACTGGGTTTGGTATAAATGACTGGTTAACATATTCAGGGAGCTGTATGAAGAAGCGCCACTGAGCCTGCTGATTAGGAAATACACTGATCAGCCACAACAATAAAACCAGTTACCTGTTTTAATGTTCTGGCTGAATGGTGTATACACTGAGAACACAGTTTGGAAAACTGATAATATAAAACGAAAATTCAATAATCCCTGTTCTGAACATCAATCTCATTAAGTCAATCAAAAAGACCTTCCCCTGTCCGATTGGCTGAAAATATGGCACACTATACCTTAACACTTCATGTTGTATGCACGGGGAGCACAAGCAAAACTTTTGAGGGACCAGGTTAAGCTAATCTGATGAAGTGTCATAGTTTGAGTGTGTCACTGGAGCTTTTAGAGCACACACAAGGAACGTTTAGATAGAGCAAGTACAAGAATGCATGGACATGGCATATGCACTCAAATCATCTTTTGCAATGAGTTATGGGATGATGTGCAGTTTTGGCAAAAAAATTTAACTCCACAGTGCTGTATCGGACTGATATAGTGGATAGAGCGCATCACCTGTGCAAGTATACCAAGTCTGGATAAGGCCCCAGATGATAGTGCTACACTTGTCACAGGTCTGTTTCACACTCTTGCTCTTTTCCTTAGAGAAGCGGTGCTCCAGCAGGATTCTCAGATTAGGCTCATCCTCCTCAGGGTCCTTTCAGAGGACAAAGTGCAAAAACAAAATTCACCAAGTGTAGTAATAGTAGTAGTACGAGTAGTAAAAGTCTATGGTTGTTAAAGACATGCATTACTGCAGAATATGCGCACAATACCAATTTGTGTACACCGTGACATTGATACCACCTCCATACTAAATTAAAATTTTCATATTGTACCACATTATTTTTGCTAGAATATGCATGACGTTACCATGTGTGACATATTATGATCTGATACAAACACACAAAAAAAAATTGGACGTATTTACAATTTTTCATATTCCATCTGTTTAACTTCAAAGAAATTTCTATTCCCCAGACAAAACTTGTCTGTTCAACTTAAATCAGCTGCTTTATTATTTCAAATTAAGTGCTCTGGGAAAATTCCATATAGTTTACAGCATTGGATATGATATTCAGCTACTTCATATGATATGGTTGGACACTATCAGTAAAAAACCCTCTCTAAAAGAGGATTTGGATATTAAAAAAAACGAAATGATTGGATTTCTTTTTACTAATGTATGGTTATTGACCCAATTTGACAGCTGAGGCCTAAAAAAAAAGATCCTTTTGTGCATCACTGTTACGATGAAAGCTTGACACATACCCAGCATGATGTCTGGACAGTTTAATCTGAGATATCAGAGGTTTTGGTTTGGCGGAGAAATTGCCACAAAAACACTACAGCTAGGCCTAGCTATCGCAAACAAATAAATACACAAAAAACCTAGCTCCAAAATGACACAGAAAATAACTAACATTCTCTTTTCTATACAATGCATTCAAATCCTAACTTAATTACTTTCTGTAATTTGCAAAAACTCTTGAGAAACAGAACTTTGCTTTTTGAAACATGAGGAGTTTTTGCAGGAAGTCACTGACCTCCACAAACTTGTTTATCAACTTATCAGTCTACAAGAATGTCTGTAATGTTTGCTTTCATTTATATCAAACAGGGCAATGGCAAAGAGGCCAAAAGTGATAGACTGAAAACTGAAGAAAGGTATCATTTGAAATGTGTTGTTAGCAGTAGCACACAGTAATCACCTCATAGTATTAACAGCCCAGCAGGAATCTTCCCGATTACCTCTCTGACACTGATCTCCACTCATAAGCACCACTCTTCAGCTACAGGCCACCTACGAACTAAAAGTAAAAGCTACTGTGCCATTTAGGTTACTCTTAACCCCTAAATTCTATATTTTCCAAATTCACTTGAATGCAGCATTAATTTTAGGAAGTACCTCTCCAGAAATACAGTAAAAAGGGCATGGCTTACATAAACATAGCATACATATGCTAACATTTGTACAGCTGTGCATTCCACAAACATGAAAACATGCAAGTGAAATTTGTCAATTAAGTATTAAGAATATCTAGAAGTTTTACTCCAACTAGCCAGCACCAACTACAACATCATGTTATCCACTTCTCCATTCACTCCTCAGTTCCAACCTTAAGCTCCTGCAGTTTGAGACGAAGGTGTATAAGTTTCACCACAGTGTCCTTCTGTCTCTCCGAATGTTCTGGCAGCTCCAAGATCAGCTTCTTGCACTCCTCTATGGCCAGTTTCAGCTGTTCAATGTCAGACGCCACAAAAGAACCCTGGAACAAATTAAAAAGACAAAGCTCCTCTAACATACAGTAAACAGAAAGGGAAGTTTCATATGTGAGCACTCTCAGTCTTACAATATAAATCTGTTTATTTTACTGTGGTGAGTTATTTGGCATTGAGGTGAATAGCAGGAACAACGCTTTACTTACCACAGGCCTCGAGAAGTGGTCCTCAGCTAGACCGAGGTCCATGGTCCGATCTGAACCATGTGTTCTGCTCCCAGAGAATAGCTCAGGTCTTGCTTCTAAAAAACAAAAGAGGGCAACGTGGCATAAAGCGCTGTTCTTCTTGTAAGTATACACACTATGATCTTGTAAGAGCACTAAGCCATGCATGCTAATTTCAATAACATGACTTTGGATCCTCAAGACAATCCCTACACTGCAGACTCACCACTCAAGAAGTCTGAAAGGATAACAGCACAAAATGGACATCTGAAGGAATCGCAGGTTAGGAGTTCTGGTAATGTGTAACCAAGCCAGCTGACAAGACAGACTCCTACTGTACGATTCAAACTGCTGCTCACCAAGCTGAATGAACTTTGAAGTGATATGTTATTATCAATTTGTTACGTAATCAGTCATACGGTATGCTGCTAAACCTTCTTCTTCTATGTATATAGACAACTACTGCTGCTACTATCAACTATTTTTGTACAACGATATGTTTCATCTGTGCTACGATACGGATGTAGTGTGGTACTATATGATTTTATCTAACAAAGTCCTGACAAATGTAAAATTATTATGATTATTAGTTACATGACTTTAACCATTTGCCTAACTTTGATCACAATGCATCAAGTGAGATGACGACGATTTTGTTTGTGCTTATCTGCAACTATTCACCAAGATCTGCAAGATCAAACGTTATTACTCCCATAATATAATTATATGATGAAAATATTATTTGTAAATGATCAGGCTCAGTTTGAAACTGCAGTTAAATTTGAATGGGTGAGCTTGTGCTTTCTGACGTATGTGACCATATTTGCTGAGAGGTGAATTAATAGATTTTTGTTCTGGCTACTTTGGGGCAGTGGAACAAGCTGAAAACAACATCTGACGTATCACCTTCTTAAGTTGTTATGGCAAACTTGTTAGCAACCTATTGGCTATTTATGCATCCAATAGACACAGAGCAACATTAGCATTAATTTGGAGACGTGTTTCTGTCTACCTGAAAAATTTAAGTCCAATATTCATTCTTTTCGTTCTGGTTTGGTGCACAGCAACTACTGAGATGAATGGCTCTTTAAGCTACAGCACAATGTTGAGCAGCCAGTTGCTAACTCTGTCTACCTGCCGTTATGGTTTCATTATCCATTGTTAGTATAAAAAATTGCTGATGATTGCAACTACAATAGAATGTGAATTTCGACATGAGTAAACACTAAGACAACAGAACTGTGAAGAACTGGGGAATGCTGAATTATGGTTATTGTACTTGGAGGACAAAATCACCTGTAGAGACTAATGCAATTAAATAAAATAAGCCTGTAATAAATGCCACCTTTATACAGTATACTGCTAAATCTGTGTAAGAGGTGTGTTGATACAACTGTATGGTGATTTTCAAGGCTGTCATTTGTAGTGTTATGCGTAACTGCACTAGATTGCAAGCAGCTTGTGTTTTGCTGTCCCCCACTTGCAATTACGCTTTATAGCAGTTTATACTATTGTTTCCATCCCCTTTGTATAGCCCTGAGTTAGACTGAGCAAATTCAAAGCAATATACTAGCGGCACTTTCCCAAACAAAAAGTTTTAGCAACCACCATTCTTTATCCAATTTGAAGTTTAATATTTCAAACACTTTCTTTGAGGTTTTGTTTAAGTATGATGACTGACATTTTAATTTGGAAAATAAAAAAATGTGAAAATCAAACAAAATTGAGCTGAGGAATCAAAAAATGAGGGAGGAAATAAAACAAGCCTCGGATTTACAGTTTTGCAAATGATAGATAATAAACCATGTTAATAACACATTTTACCGAACTTTCTCTCCATCTTATTGAAAATTGCAGACAAGTGCTGCTGTTACCTGCATACACCTCAGAAGAAAACATGTTGAGTGAAATCAGCTTCTCAATTCCAGACAGACAGAGGCCAATGAAGCAGAGACACACAGACGACACCGGTGAAATCAGCTCAGTTAACCTTGTGTCAGGCTTGCCTATCAAAGTGATTGTAACCAAACACAAAGTTCTATAATTTTATAAATACAGAAGTGTTAGTTTAGAACATGTTTGGTTTTTCAATTCCTCTGGTTCAGGCACAGTATGTCCAACTTCCTTTTCCATAAGCTTTGAGTGACTCACAACAGCCCAGTGAGCTTGTTCTTCATGTATTAGGATCTTTTCTAGACCTGTGTAAATATTTGAGGGACATAATTTGTCAGAATTACTTTCACAACGTAGTTATTGCCCTATACAGTGAGTTAGCCACAGTGACATGATCTAAGCGCCTAGTAGCCTCAATGTAAGGAGAGTAAGTTTACATCTGCAAGTAAGAAAAAATGTGACTGTTTTTCAAACCACAACAAGGGTGGGTTTCTTAAAGAGTTATCGGTGGCAAGTGGTCTGCGATAGACCTGAAAGTTCTAAATGATAAAAGGGAACCTCAACATAAAAGGGTCAAAAAGGTAAAAGGCTCTGGTATATGAAAAAAAAAAAAAAAAAAAGATTTACTGCAGCACCCATCTGTTTAGTCAGGGAAGTATAAAGAAACTCTATGGGGCGGCTCTGTTAGGCATCTTACAAGACCCCCTTTCCACCCATAGATCAATGGCAGGAAGTCTGCCAAAGCAGACTAGACACACTTCCATGCCAAAGTCAGAATTTGCATCAAGATAGGAGTTGAGAGGCCTTACTTCCTTATCCTCACAATTTTATTGGCTGCACATACACAAGTAAGCACTTAATTTCTGGGATTTTCCCTGATACATTGTGGAAACCGAGTTATGTTGTGCTTGAGTCCTACTTCATGTATTTTGGCAGTTCCCTATAGTGAAATGTAGTATATGACATATCAGGTCCAGTTGCAGTCTTAACTAATAATGCTCTTAATCAGCAAACCAGCTTTATCTTCATGACGTCTTTGTGACCACCAGAGAAAATAAATAAGTAGGTAAATGAGTAGGTCAGAGTAGGTGTGGGAAAATGCAGTATGAGTTGCTGTCGGTCACCCGAATCAACTTTGTTTTGATTTTCCCATATGGGTCAGTGTAGCGCTGATGATGCAGGATGACAGTCACCAAAACTGTCCAATGAATTAGGTCCAATAAGTGATGTCCAAATGACTTCACAATTACACCTCTTGGCTCATTAGTAATAATAGTCATACTCTTCACTTGAGATGGCTGTGTCATGATTTGCCTGTGAAGACCTTTCGCAGACTTTACCGTGCTGTGGGAGCATCTTGCCTCCTTGGGGACCATCTTCTTCCTCTCCCCGATCAAAGGGATTGAGACGGGTTTGGCGGAAAAGTGCAAGTCTCTCATCATACTCCATTTTATCAGCTACATCTAAGGACGGGAAAATACATTACAGTCACAATGAGGGGTTTGTTAATGTCTCCTCACTTGTGTTTATAAATTTAAGCAGGAGAAAGGATCATGGCCATTTTTTCATGGAAGCCAGATAGCTTATGTGTCTGCATGGTTACTGCTTAACATGCAGTGTATTCCCATTCAGATCCCAGTTAAAACTGAAACGCTCTTTGGTGATACGGGAGATATTTAATAAAACCCCACTCAGAGGACCACATAAGTAAACAGGACAAAAAGTAAATGTACAAAATACATCTTGCATGCAAAGCAGCATCTTATTTTAATGTTAGCTGAAAAGAATCTAATATGTTCATTGTGCTGCATCAGCGCCTCTAAAAATACCTGAGAGACCGTATCATACACATACCTTTTGCCTGATTAAAATAAATATGTCAGAAGTGAGTGATGCAGCAATTTAGTTCTGTCCTTGAAAGTTGAAGGACTTGCATGAGACAGATTTTAAAAAGAATGGTCAAAATATTATGCAGCAGAAGTGACGACATCCTGCCTTTTAGTCCCTATTCCCAGCATAGGCCAAACTTAAGAAACGCTGGATCTTTCACTTCCTAAAATGCAACCCATATGTTATAACACAGATCTCCTGTTAAAAGTTGTACTGTACAAGCCCAAAACACTGTTTACATCTTCAGGGTATTTTCTCAGACATTACAAAGGCACTTTTAGTCACACAGGACATTATACAGTTGTTTAAAAAAGAAAATTGGTGGAGTGCCCATTTAATTTTTACTGAGACCACTGTGTTTTCTGCTACAAATACTCAAGTTAAAAAGTTTATCATCATGTCAAGAGGATTAGAAACTGGTCCTCAGCTCTAATGAAAAACGAGCATGAAAAAATGGACGGTTGCTCAAACCATAACAAGGGTGGGTTATCAGTGGCAAGTGGTCTGCGATAGACCTGAAAGTTCTAAATGATAAAGGGGAACCTCGACATAAAAACTGTCAAAACGGTAAAAGGCTGTGGTATATGAAAAAAAAAACAAAAAACGTTGTTCTAGTGTTTTAAGGGCGCATGTTAGTTAAAGTTGCATAAAAATTAAAACAACACTCCTATGAAAATCAATGTGCTCTGTTCAGATGGACAATAACGCTGTCACTAAGCAGGCTTCAAAGCTGTCATTTCTAAACAATGACTAAAATATAGACGATTTAATTCAATATTTATGAAATGTTTACAATACATATCATCATCATCGAGCGCAGCACATTGGGTCAGTCAAGGAAACACTGCAAAGCCTGAGAAACGTTATAAACACAGGTTGACGCTTCATCTCATCAGCTGCAACCAGTCGGGGTTGCCTTTGAAAATCCTCCTCTAGGAAGCAGTGACCTTGATTATGTTTCCAGTTTTAATACTAAACAAGTCCGGCATGGGATCAAACGAATCACAGCGAAGCGCACAACAACATCAATACACATATGCCAACAGCCAGCTAACGCTAGCTAGCTAACTAGCCTTAAAAACAAACCAATAATCTGTTGTTTTGATGCTAATTTTAGCTGATTTGACGAGTCAGTGTTGTTGGCCGCTTACCGCATTGTTGACCTTATTTATCACGAGAGAACAGGCACTTGCAAAATATATAAGGTCGATGCTTGCGGTTAATAGAAACAGTTACCCCCGTGTTGTTTTCCCTCTGTCAGTAGCAACATCACAAGGTAAAAAGCGTCAAGTCATACTTCGTCAAAAGACCTATGTCCGGATAGTATTTTCAAAATAAAAACATGTCATGACTAGCATGCAGTAGCATTGTGTGATTAATACGAGGAACGTAAAGAAGAAATCAATAATGCCTTTCATACGTTATCCGTGTTCAATAAAAACACGATGCTTCTGTCTCTTGTCTCAAGGTGGTAAAACATGCTTAATTGCTT
This sequence comes from Xiphias gladius, assembly GCF_016859285.1. Taxonomy (NCBI): domain Eukaryota; kingdom Metazoa; phylum Chordata; class Actinopteri; order Istiophoriformes; family Xiphiidae; genus Xiphias; species Xiphias gladius. The sequence continues at coordinate 17,532,903 of NC_053400.1, forward strand.
TATATTTAAGAATAGCTTCATGCTTTTACTTTGAAGATAGACTCACCTTACGTTCGGTGGTTTTCTCTCCGTCAAGTAGGCACCTTCCAGGTAAACTGCTCAGAGGTGCGAAAACATCGCCTTCAAAGTGTTGGCTCCGTGACATGGTAGGACTTTTCCTCCCTTTAATCCACTCTAAGCAGTTCCCACGACATCTAACAGTAATCACCGATTGAATAAGAGATTGCATTGGGGATAGAAATGGAAATTTCATATCACATTGTTCCTGGTATTTGGAAGTATTTGCAATACCAAGCATTCAGGAAGATAGGTGTTAGGAAACAACAGTGCCATCTGAGTGCTCAGTTGTCTCAGTTAGGCAGATGTCACTGACCCAAAATGTTGGTGAGATAGAAAATCGTACATATCACCTCAATACAGCCAATACAGTGTGTATCGTTTGTAGAGATTTCACACAATTACACTCCTTTGTCGTTGTCTGCCATGCTATATCGTCAGTGTAAACACACTGAAATAACCTGATGTAAACTGAAAATTGAGAACTCAGTGTAAGCAAAGTATTCATATTAGGTCTGGTATATACAGTATATAAATGATTTAGATGTTTATGAGACAGCGAGTGAACAACCAGGGATTAATCTGTGGTTTGAATGCCTTTATTATCTCTCCTCTAACACAAGGTTTTTGCTCATGAAAATACTTAAAAATATCACCAATAGTTGAGTGGAACATGACTAAATAAGGAGAATAATGTGAAGCAAAACAAGTTATGAAGTTTTGAAGCTGCCAGGGATTTCATTTATATTGAGTTTAATGTGTAAATATCCTAATCAGCAGCTTGCCATACTCAGTAAATGGAGGTTTTTCACAGAAAACAAGTTTTGACCACCGTGGTCCATGCTTATTTAAAAAAATACTGACAAACATTGTAGTGTTCAGCAGACTGGCAGTTCCTGGAAGTTATGATCATGTGGGGTTCACACTGAAGCTTATATATAGAGTATTACACTAGTATAAAGAAGGGGGGGACATACAACCTGGTATATCAGGTCGTGTGTGCCCCATTCGACAAAAACATACTTTTTATACCTGATGGTATGGTAACAAAAAGTATCACAGAGTTGCATAGTGCAGCCTAAAATACACCAGAGAATGATTTTTCTCCATATTTAATGAACAAAAATGCCTTTGCTCAGGAGAGAGTTACTGTGCAAAGGGCACTGCATTCTCATGAATAAAGAGATCTTCTGTTCAATGATGTTTTCTATCACGAATTCCTGTGTTTGACAGAAGCATGTGACCCACTTCAGACACAAAGGAAATATCACTTTGTATCACATTTAACATGGTTTACATCAATAATGATAATATGTAACCTGCCCAATTAGTGCAGATTGGTTGCAATGTGGGAAAATGTAGATAAGGAAAAAAAAAAAAAAGACTTCTGAAAAAAAAATTAAGACTTCTGAATAAAACTGCACATAGATACAACACACTTACCTCAGACACTGATCTCTCAAAACTAACATCCTCATGCTCATATAATAACCTATCTGTTCCTCCTCCACAGTGGTGTTGAATTGATACCGCTTATTTTCAAACACAAGGCAGTTCTATTCACTGTTTTCATCTGTAAATTTTGTCTGACTCCCAAATTCTTCTGTGCTTCAAGTCAAAGTTATATAATTTGATAAATATATATCATGTAACAAAGTGCCCAGTCTTATGAAAAAGCTCTCACATCAAGCTTTGGCTTATATACTCAGGAGATACAACACTCAGCTTTAAGTTGAACCAAAATGTGACCCAGTCAGCATCATGTTCTCCTGTCAACCATGGAAAATGAGATTAAAACTGGGTGGGGACTTAAACCCAGTACACAACCTATAAGGGGGGTAGTTTAAAGCAAACCCTAAGAGGCTCTAAGCAAATTTTGTTAATAGGTTCCCTCAAAACAACAACCCTTTCCAATGTAAGGTCTTCCCAGATGCAAAGCAGTCTTTTGGGTGTTCATCCTGTCCTCTTCTACACACATGCCAAATCTGTTAAAATGAACATGAGCATGAAAACAAAAGCAACTGGGCTTCTGCACTTCACTATCTGTCCAAGATGGCTTCAACATAATTTCTCCTAGCTGATATTTTTTTTAAAAAACCTAGTAACAAAAATAACAAAAATGCAAGTGCATAACGAAGGCCTATACAGGATGTAAGGTACTGTTATTAGCAATAATTGTTATCTTGCACAAGACTGTTAAACGGTGATCATTGCATAATGGATTGATAAGCCTCTAGATATTAAGATTTAAAAAAAATATTTAAAAACATAACTTGTTTTTATGGTAACAAGATAGCAGGCATAATAAAAACAGCCACTGTCACTCTTTGTTTCTTTCATTTTATTTTTTCGTTTCAGTATTCAGTATTTTCAATTGACAGGGTGCATTTATGCCTAGAGAATTTTTCGGTATTCATATCAAAGTAAATCTTAGTTTGTTTATATATTCTATTTGTGTCCATCCCTGAGGGTCAGAGCCGCCTTGGTTTCTGGCCATATGGATAATCCTGATTCATTACAGCTTGAATGTGTTTGTTGTTTGGACAGCAGCTGTTGAGATTTTGTCTTTGCTTTGAACAGAGCTGCTTTGTGCAGCTAAATGAGGGAATAAGTCCCAACCCTAACTGTAAACACGCTGCTCCCTGCAAATTATACACACTTTGATCATCCTTTGGGCTAATCAGCAATAACTACTGTCAAGTGGCATGACACGTCTATGTCTGCTTCCTTGTATATTTATTATGTTATTTATTTTATAAATTTCAATATGACTGGAGTCCCTTTAACATATCATGATTAATATACCTACATTTGCGGTAAGATGGCTGGATATGTACAATAAAACTCATATCCAAATAAAAAATATGGTTTGTTGAATCTTTCAATTTTCACTTGTTATGACATCACAAGTTTGACCCAACTGGTGTATGGTGTCATTAGAGAGTGAGACAAGTGCATCAAGACACAGGATGTCTACTTAGCTGTCTATCTACCTTTTGGCCACCGAGGCAGCAAAAGTTACTTCAAAATGGCTGTGGATCAGGAGGGGGGAGCAGTGGGTGGGGTAGTGCTACCAAGAGAATCCCATTCAGACTGACCAAAGGACAACGACACATGGCAATGGAAATGCGAAAAAAAAGTACAGAATGTATTTGCGGCAAGGTTTGTAAGAAGCCGCGAGGCCTGAAGATCCACCAGGCCAAAATGAAATGCATCCACACAGTGCAAGTTTCACAGCGCAAGAAGTGGCTCCAGTTCAACGAAGACGCTGATGCCATCTTGCAATCAACAGGCAAGAGTGAAGCTGATCGACGCCTCCAGACAATTACTACATTCATCGTCAGCCTAGCAGCTGAGATTATCGGGCTTGGGGAGAAGAGAACAGTGAAACACCCCTACACCATGAACAACAAAGCAAGCAAGATCCACCAGCTCAGGCAGGAGCTGAAGAGCCTAAGGCGGCAGTTCAAGGAGACAAAGGAGGAGGGGAGGTTACCTCTCACAGAGCTGAGCAGCATCCTCTGCAAGAAGCTCACAACCTTAAGAGGGGCCAAGTAGCATGGGAAGTCGAGAAAGAAGAGGGCCAGGAAGCAAACTGCCTTTCTAGCAAACCGATTTGGATTTACAAAACAGCTGTTAGGACAGACGCACAGTGGCCAGCTCTTCTGCTCCAAAGCTTAGATCGGTAGCCACCTCAGAGACACATTCAGTGATGAATCCTGGGGGCAAGATCGGAGCCACTGTAATTCTTTGATCAACCCACCTGCACCAATGCTGGAAAATGACAGGAAGGTGGTCAAAACGGCAAGAGCAACCTCAGCCCCAGGAGCAAGTGAGGTATCTTACAAGGTCTGTAAGAACTGCCCATGGTTACTCCACAGACTCTGGAGGATTCTGAAGGTGATCTGGAAGAGAGTAAGGTAGCTAACCAGTGGATGCATGTGGAAGGGGAGTGGATTCCAAAGGAGGAAGAGTCGAAGAACATCCATCCGTTTAGAGCCATCTCGCTGCTCAGTTTTGGGAGAGAGACTCTTTAGCACTGTAGCCAGCCACCTGACAGACTACCTAGAACTCACTACATTAAAACCTCAGTCCAGAAAGGAGGGATCCTGAAGGTGCAGGGTTATCTGTAGCACACGTTTGGTCACCCAGCTGGTCAGGGAACGCCAAGAGAAAAAGGGGGACCTGATGATGCTGTTTTTGGACCTAGCAAACGCCTATGGGGTCATACCCCACAAGCTGTTTGACGAGGCACTGAACTGCCACCATATCTCCGGTAAGTTCAGGGACGTCATTCTGGACTACTACAATAGCTTCTGTCTGAGAGTCTCTACTTGGTCTACAACTTCAAAGTGGCACAAGCTTGAGAGAGGAAATCATGACTGGATACACCATTTCAGTGACATTCGTCACGCTCGCCATTAACATGCAAGTTAAGTCTGCTGAGGTTCAGTGCAGAGGGCCCCTATCAAGTCCGGCGTGTGACAGCCAGCTATTAGGGCTATTATGGATGACCTGACTGCAACAAAAACATCTGTCCCAGCGAGCAGTTGGATCCTAAAGGGCCTTGAAGAGCTGATCACCGCGGCTCATATGAGTTTCCAGCTGGCAAAGCCTAGATCCCTGGTGCTGAAGCAAGGAAAGTCCATCGGTAAGTCCTGCTTCACAATTTACAGCACCCAGATACCATCCATCACCAGGAAGCCAGGGAAGAGCCTGGGAAAGACTGCATCCTGAGAGACACAGCCACCATTAAAGCAATCAAACAAGAGTTGGAATCCTGGCATGCTTTGGTGGACAAGTCAGGCCTACCAGGCAAGTTTAAGGGCCGGATATACCGACATGGCATCCTCCCTCAGATTCTTGGGCACCTTTTGGTCTACGAGGTCCCAATCTCCACGGACGGGGGCTTTGAGAGGAGGGTCAGCAGGTTCCTATGGAAGTGGATGGGACTACCTCGGAGCCTAAGCAACATCGCCTTTTACGGGCAGAACGACAAGCTGAAGCTCCCCATCAGCAGCCCGAATAAAGAATTCATGGTGACCCATACTAGAGAGGTCCTGCAATACCAAGAATCCTGCGATCCAAAAGTCTCTCAGGGTTTGTCAAGATAAGGAAAGGACAGAAGTGGAGGGCAGCAGAGGTCATGGATGTCACTGAGTTGTGGCTGAGGCAAAGGGTGCTAGAGGGCGCAGTGTCTTATGGATGGGCTGGCCTGGGTTGTAGCACTACACCTAACTACAACAAGGAGCAGGAAAAGGACAGAGCGTTACTGATCCAGTATGAGGTGTGAGCATCAATCCAGGAGAAGTGAGCCAGTAGGATGGTTGGAATGCAGCAGCAGGGACCCTGGACAAGAGGGGAGCAAGCAGTGGGGTGCAAAGTCTTATGGGCTGAGCTGCTTCGAATAAAGTTCTTATTCCAGGCTGTCTATGACGTTCTAATAAGCCCATCCAACTTGTTCTGCTGGGGCAAGGCAAAGTCACCAGCTTGCCCGCTGTACCCATCGAAAGCCCTGAGTGAGGGGTGAGGGGCACCACCACTGGCGTCACGGCCAAGTCCTGAAAGCCTTTGCAAACCCCATCTGCAGTGAAGAGGACCATGATTTTCGTCAGGGCTTTGGAAAATCCAACATCAGCTGCTAGGACCACCACCTCTGGCCTGCTAGCAATAGCACAAGACCGGAAGCTCAAAGTCAACCTGAGGGAGGCCCTGACGTTTCCAGAAACTGCTCCCACAATGATGCTAAGGCCAGACCTGGCGCTGATCTCATTAGTCTCCAAGCAGATCATTAGCCAATGAGAGGCAGAGGGCAAAGTACACTGAACTGGTGGAATAATGCTTAAGCAACGGGTGGCGAGTAAGATACAAGCCCAATGAGGTGGGACGCAGAGGGTTTGCAGGGCAGTCCCTCTGAGGGGTGTACAACATGGGCATCACAGAGGCCAATAGGCAAAGGGCCATCAAGATGGCCACAGAGACAGCAGAAGTTGCTTCAAGATGGCTGTGGATCATGAGAGTAGAGGTGTGGCTGGGGTAGGGCTCCCTGGACACAAGCCAGGGCTTGATCAACCCTGGCTAGGTTGCCTGGGTGAGGGTGTGTGATTTGTAAAATACGGCAAGACGGCCCAAGTATCATAGAACTAGAAGCCTTTTGCAAGGAAGAATGGGCGAAAATCCCCCCCAAAAGAACTAAAGGACTCTTGGCTGCTACAAAAAGCCTTACAAGCTGTGATACTTGCCAGAGGGGATGTTACTGAGTACTGACTATGCAGAGTGGCAAAGCTTTTGTTTCAGGCCCTTTTCCTTGTTTGTTATTATGAAACTGTAAAAGATGGAAATACAAACGTAATCTTGCTTAAAATATTAAAGAAATGTGTCATCTTTAACTACATGCCTTGTGGAAATCAGGTAATCTTTTACTCACTTAACTATTCACAGAAACAGAAATTTTGTTGAGTGAAACACAAACTTTTTCATGTGACCGTAGGTAGGTAGGTAGGTAGGTAGGTAGGTAGGTAGGGAGGTAGGTTGTTACACAGACAGACAGACAGACAGACAAACAAACAGATAGACTTTATTGATGCTGTGAGGGAAATTGTCATGTTACAGCAGGCTGGGGATTACAATAGAATAAAAAATTAAAACCACAACAGCAGAATTGCAGACCTGCAGAGCCAGATATTGAATAAAAATATACGATATATATGTCAGAAACAATGTGCAATTTATGAAAGGTTGGAAATTTGAAAGGTTGGAGTGCAATAAAAGTGTGCAAAATGGCAGTGTATGCAGTTATATACAGCACAGCAAATTAACTTGATCATGAGTTTAAAAATGGAGCATTCCAAAAATGTCCCTGTTGTGTTAGGCTGTATATCAATGGCCCTTCTGTCTGCTGAGAGGAAATGTTGTATTGCATAAAATTTTTCTAATGAAGCAGAAAAAAAGGAGTTCATGTTGTATGTAGATATGTTTAAGTTCAAGGACATGTAGTTAGTTTATGTCTACTGTATTGGCTTATCTCCAGATAATGTGGAGATACCTGTAAAAGTTTAATGAATTGAGACTTTTACATCTGAAACCTGCAGCCATAACTTGATAAACTTTATATCTATCTCCTTATTTGGTGCCTCTGACAAATGGTGCTAATTGGACAGCCATTTCTTAGAGAAATTGAAAATTTGTATCTAGTTAGCGTGCACATGAATGAAGACTTTAGTCTGGATATTTGGTCTCCAAATAACTAAAACAACCCGCCAAGCAAGCATACTATGTAATAACAAGACATAAAATCATGGAAAATATATTGGAGGAGGGATTAATAATAAAGCTGCTGTTATTATTCATTTACATTTCATTTATTATTCATTTACCACAAGCTTTTCTGGTGTTGGCCCCTTTATTTGAGACAAATAGATAACATGTAAACAACAGCTTGTAAAGGAGCACATATAACACATGTTCCTTCTATACAGTAACTGTACCACTTGTTTGACTTAGTTTCAAGTTAACATGGGATGCATGCTACAATTTTTTTTAGTCATACCCACAGAATATACAATATGTGTTTAATCAGGTTTAATTTAGGAAGCACCTTGCACAAATGTCTTATTAAAAGTCTCAAAATTCTCTCTTTAAAAAGGGCGACTGTGGCTCAGGTGGTAAAGCGGGTTGTCCACTAACAGGAAGGTCATTGGTTAGATCCCCGGCTGCGGGCCAAGATACAGAACCCCAGATTGTCCCTAATGTATCATCGGTGTGTTAGTATGTGTGTGTAGGAAGTGCTGTATGTATAGAAAAAAGCGCTGTATGAATGTGTGTGTGTGAGGCGTTAATGTGGCATGTAGTGTAAGACGCTTTGAGTGGTCGATAAGACTATAACGGCGCTATATAAGTGCAGTCCATTAAAAGAGGCTATTTTTATACACGGACAACCATACTGTACATTCACAATCCTCTGTAACTTCCATGCCAAAAAGACAGAAAAAGAAAATAAAGTTATGATATTAAAACAAAAATGCCAGTATCAATACTGAAAAGAGAAAAAGGAAAAGTCAAGTGAGTTATAATTCAAAATCAAGAGGAAAATTACAAGTGAAAGATATCAAGGACTGAATACACTGATAACAGTGGGGGCTGTGTACATTATTCAAAATCAACATGCATGTTTCACACTGCATGGTTTCCATCATCTAACCACTAAATTAAATTATTATTTTTGTCTTGGCAGTCAGCCTGATCATGGGACTTATGAGTATTTTTTCCCTTCAATTTGGAAAAAACTGTCTGAGAAAACCGACCCCAATCCCCCTATACCAAGCATTGTGTGGAATTTTAAAACAAAATCTGGACTTCATGGCTCGAATGCAGTTTTATAACTGCATTTCAATTTTTGTAAAATAAAACCGGTCAGTTAGAGTCTAAAATGTAGGTGCTCTTTAAAACGAATCCGAAAGATCAATAAAAACATGATAGCCCATCATAGGATAAACAAATTTAAATTATTTTTTTAAAAACTGAATAAAATAGCAGGCTTCTCAATTTCAAGAACCTTATGTTGCACCCTACATTACATTTTAGGACAATTTAATCTATTGAAATTGTTAATATAGTCTAGGTGGTCTCAAGGCTGTCATTTAGCGGTTCCGTATTGCTGGAGTTGGCATCTGCGCCAGCTGCAGACTAAAATCATAGGCTAAATAGGACTAATTTTTCTAATCTATAGCCTATTTTCCAAAAACTTCTCCACAGGCCATCAGACCCAAGGTCTCACTTGTTAGACCCACATAACTGAATTCGGGCCCCTAACTCGTTTAGCAACCGTCCCTGTTTGCACATCTCAGAGAACCACAAGAACTCTGACATGCCGTCTTTGATAAACCCTCTTACGCCCCGGGCCTCGGGCCTACCACCAGGCGAGGCCGTTCATGTGATTTCGCATCTTTTTTTCTTTTTTTTTTTTCTTCAGTCATCCGGACATTTATTTTTGGGTGAGTAATTTCCACTCAACGCCACCGAGAAGGCTGTAACAAGCCTTTTTTTTTTTTTTTTTTTTTTTTAAGTTGCAGCGCACCATTTAGGGCCAACAAAGCTTTCCTTTTATATTTAATCAATTTCCTGCTCTTTTTGCAGCGGCTTGGATAGGGTAAATGATCTTAGTCAATTTATTTCCAAATGAAATAAAAAGTTTTAGCAACAATAATTTCAACATTATTCTTATTACACGCGATGCTTCTCTTTTTCGGATAATGCAACGCACACATTTGGCAGTTACTTTAAAACACTCGGAAAAGGACGCAAGGTGGAGAAAAAGGTGGAGGGTCCAGACATAATAGTACTCATGTGGTAATTACTTTTCTATGACACATCACACTATCTCTAAAGCCTTGACGTTAACGCCTGTTTTGCCAAGCGCTGAGTTTAGTTGACTGTAAAGATCCCTAAGAAATCCAACTTTTGGCATAATGCGAAGAATTTCTTCAAGTTCATTTCAAATGGAAAACAGCCCCAAAAAATAGCACACTAACATTCAGTTTTAATTTAATGAAGGAAGAAATTCAGCTCTGAGATATAGCGAATTTCCACTGCATGTTTTCAGTGTCTTTTCTTGTCTTCTTAAAAAAAATGTCAGTGCCTTTTTAAAGCAGAGTGGATATAGATCACATATTTCGACCAACAAAAAAGACATTTTATATAAAAGAAAATCCAATTTGATTTACTGGGAGGGGAAAAAAACACAGGGAAAAATGTCTTAACAAAAATAAAATGGTGATCAATTATTACAGCTAATTAGTCCAGTGACCTACTGTCTCTCTCAATTTAGAGAGTCTCAAAACTAAGGATCTACCGGATTAAATGTCCAGATGTTTCACAGTCAGTGATCCAGAGCCAGGAAGGGGGTAACGCAGCAATAAATAAACCCCCAAATAAAACGGAAGCCACGCGTGTGAATAATCATCAAATCCACATCAAATGACACGTACAGAAGTCTTAATCAGAGATACAGTCCTGGTTAGTTCTGTGCAGTGTCGCGCATGGGCATCAAACGTGCTTCAGTCATGGCTTACTTCGGCCTGGGCACAATGTGGGCCCTCCATTCAGGAGGAAGATGTGGCCGACATTGCTGATGACCCGATTTGCCCTCGTTTTCTCCCCGAATGTACATGCCATCACACGCCGAAGCACCACGAACACAGTACCAGCTCCTGCAGGGTTTTACGCAGCTCCTGGCTCCGGTAGGCGTAGATGAGCGGGTCGATGAGCGAGTTGCAGATGATGAGGATAAGGAAAAGGTTAAAGTTTCGGAAGAAGCAGTTGCAGAAGGGGCTGGTGGGGCAGGTGAGGATGAGGATGAGGTGGAGGAAGAAAGGGCCCCAGCATAAAATGAAGACCCCGAGCAGGATGGTGAGGGTAATAGCTCCCTTCATGCTCGTGGATTGGCGCCTGCTTTTGTGGAAAGCCATGATCCGCCGGGAATGCACGTGCGCCAGGAGGAACATGTGCAGATACAACACGGCGTTAAACACCAGCGTGGTGCAGAAGAAGGTCACGAGGCACACGATGACAGCGTTGTCGGTGTGGTACACGATGAAGAGGATGCTGGAGGTGACGCTGGCCAGCCACACCACCACGATGATGGTGATGGCGCGCTGCGTGGTCATGATGCTGTGATAACGCAGCGCGTAGAAGATGGTGATGTAGCGATCCGCGGCGATGGTGCACAGAAAGGAGAGCGAGGACACCACGGAGCTACAGATCATCACGTCGATGACGTTGTCCAGGTGGCGCAGCATGCCTGGGTGCAAGTCCAGCAGGCCGTGGTCGTGGAGAAGCATGAAGACGGTCTCCACCACGTTGCTGACACTGACGAGCATGTCGGACACAGCCAGGCAGCAGATGAAGTAGTACATGGGCGAGTGCAGGTTGCGGTTCTTGATAATGGCTAGAACCACCAGGATGTTCTCCACCAGGCTGATGAGCCCCAGTGCCAGGAAGAGCTCTTGCGGGATGCGGATCTGCACGCAGCCCAAAGAGTGTCGCTCGCCACCCGTAGAGTTCGTCTCGTTCTCATCCATGAGGTCACTCAGCGGGCTGAGCTCCGCGTGCGGGGTAGAGAGGTAATTCCGCGACCTGTTGGTCCTTTCCATGTCTAGCTTCTGTATGGGGACCGACGGGGTTCCGGGCTGTCGCGATGGATCTTACTGCAGCACAGTGTCAGACTGGGCGAAGGAGTTTCATGAGTCTTCTATGTGGTCTGGATGATGCTTCAGCATCAGCTGTTGCAGTCACACGTTGCCCCACAGTCAGCTGTATTAAAAAAAAAAAAAAAAATCAAGCCACTCTCCCGGCGCAACTCTTCAGTGGTTGAACTCATCCACGCGGTGGCTGTTAAATGTCCACAAAGCGCGGTTTAGTGAGGTGCTGCTACCATTCATTTCAGCCATTGACTACACAACTCACGGCTGCGGGGCGAACAGTCGAATGGAGGCACCGCAGCAGTCCGGAGAGCTGACGCGTTCGTCCGTGTGAAAAGTGCGTCCCCTCGCCGCAAGTCTTCTCTTCTATGAATGTAACTCGTCCGGCACAGAGATCCATAAAACGTCCTTCTCCTTTAAAACTTTGCGCTCCCAAAGTCACTCTTATAGTGCACCAGACCCGCCCATCCGCAGAACTCCTTGTACCAATTCAGACTCCTCTGACCATCACGGTGACGGTCAACAAAGTGTCTTTGGTATCTCTGGAACTGGAGGCTGTGACTTGCTTGAACATTTGTCAAAGTCATGCAGGACTCTGAAAGACTCGAGGCGGCGACTCCTCTCACGCAAACGCCAGCTGGGCTGCGGTCCTTTCTCAGTAGCCTGGCGTCTGACGGCCGCAGTTTCGGGGTGGGGGGTGGGGGGGCGGAGAGGAGAGCAGCGCGATAATGCGCTTGGTCTCACCGTTGTTTTGTCTGCTTTTTCATCTTTTATCTCCCTGAAATGTTTGTTGGAATGAAGGCCGTGCCGTTTCCAATTACCTTAACGAATGAGGTTGGATGCTATGAATGCAAACAGTAATACATTCTCCCTCTAAGAACACTTTTAGGCAGCATGCGCAGGAATGTCACCGCTCCACCTGTGACCGCCTTGTTGGCCATTGCTTAGCGGCACACTATCAACTTCGTTTTGTGCTCGACCTTCATAAAGCACTTTCTTTGGAAATCTTGTATGTACAGTTAACCTCCCGTTGAAACCAATCTAGGAGCTCAACCATATTGGAGGCTAGGCCTTCGTTGAACACTGAAAAGGCTACTGGCTGCAGTGACTGTTACACCTATCCATTTAACTGCAGAGAGATCCCTTCCTAAAGCAGCTTCAGGGCAAGTGATGGAGCACGAAATCCCCGGCCCTAGTTCTGTTCAAAAATGATTTCAGTTGAAGCTAATGTGAAGCTTCAGCTCTCTGAATCAGACAAATCAAGTGGCTATCTTCCAAAAATTAGTATCTGGTTAGAACAAGATTTCCCTCTTTGTTTGTTTCCTGAGCCACAGCAGAAGGACAGAAAGAGAATTCAGTTATAAAAAAGACAGTGATTTTGGAAGACATCCACTTCCGTTGACATAATCAGACTGCTGACGTCTCATATTACCATTTCTGAATTTTGGAATGCACAGAACTATGTCTGTGAATGTGTCCCTAGTCGCTTACACTGAAATTATGAACAGGAGAACCGAATGCATGAAACAAAAATTCTTTCAGTCTGCCCATGGGTATGTTCATGAAAAACTATGACCCCGTCCTTTAATGCAATTCCAGATTTCAGTTTTGACTTCTTTGGTGTCTTGACGCTGCAGACCTTCTGCTCTTTACGGTTGTTTGCTTTTAACCACTGTAACAGACCTTAGAAGTAATTTGGCTCATATGCTGCTGTAAACATTATTGTTGTTGTTGACACTTCAGTCCCTGTTTCATGCAAAAACTAAATCAATTAACAACAAACTCGTGTTTGTGACTTGAAGGGAATAACGTGATGAGCCATACCATGCTGAACAGAGGATGGTAATCATATATGGACCATCTGTCAAAACTAATTTGCAGTGTTACTGATCTATAGAGAAAATGTACGAGGAACAATCCAAGAGGGTGTTTTCCATTTGAGTCGCACTGCAACTGCTGTTTAATAACTGGAGTATAGAGCAGAAGACAATGTAAAAACATATCCTAAACTGTCTTATGCTGCAATCCAGACACATCACCGCTGAATTTGAGCAACCCTCTTGACATGTTTTTGGTCATTTTCCAGCTGAAAAGATCTCCGACTGTCTAGTTTAAAACTTGTCTAAATATGGTTGAAAAGTCATCTAAACTAAGTATTTCCATTGTATTAAAATAATTTAAATGGTTTCTACCGGCTTCACAGTGAAATATACACTTCAGTGCCTTTAAAACAATGATTATACCGTAATCAATCTTGAACAAATTTAGGTAACCTAGGCAGCTACTGTACATGTCTTTTGAACTGAAAATCATGAGATACACGCTTACTGAGATAGCATTAGATTTGATGTCAAGACAGTAAGGCACAATTGACTGTAAAGTTTCATTTAAGTTTTAGGAGCAGGGGGTGAGGATAATTGTCTCTCATTTAGAGTTGCTCCCAACCCTCTAGCACCTGTTGATGTTTTCATTGACTACACAGTAATGACTAATTGAATGTGCAGCTGTGTGGCAACACTGGAGTCACATCAGATGTCCTCTGACCCCCACACACAGCTCCTTCTGAGGCACTGATATGAAAGCCTTTCTATACTGCCAACAGATCACATGAAGACTTCTCACAACCTCAACCATAGCTCCAGGTGAACTTGGAACAATGACATCATTTTAATATCAAGCACAGTCGCACATCATGTGCCTCAATGAGTAACAAAGTTAGTGTATAGACAATTACAGTTTGTGTAGAGGGATATTTGTTTATTGTCTCTAGAGTTTATGTCCTCTGTGTGACTGAGAAGCCTTTAGGTTGACTAGTTTGATATTTTGTATTTTCACCGAAGAACTAATGTTCCAACTGACACTAAAAAGTAAAAAAACAAACAAAACAAACAAAACAAAACAAAAATATAAAACACGCTTTCTGCAACGCATTTGTTGGAACTTCTGCAACAGTGTTGGGACAAATTTTCTCAAAAATGTTTCATTTCCATCGTAGAAATAATGTCATGAGTGTGCTCAGCTGCTGAATGAGTCAAAAATTTAGATTAAAATCAGGATTTGTGATTCCATGGTTCTGCTTTAATTTCAGAGTGCACTGGGACATTACATGATGTAAATTTCAGTAACAACTGGAAAAATTGAGTTGTTCTAAAACTTTTGACCAGTAGTGTGTGTGTTTGTGGTTTTATATATATATATATATATATATACATATATATACATATATACATATACGTAAATATACATATATATATATATATATATATACAGAGTAAAGTCTGTACAAGATGACTATGGTTACAGCCTTCCCTCAAAATCCTTAAATCCATTAAAAAATTAAGCAGCAGGTCATAAATTAACTGTAAGTTTCATTCTATGATATAAAGGTTAAAGATATGCAGGAAGGGGTAAAACTTACTGAATACTGTTTTGCGAAAAAAGATTCATCAGATTAAAAATAGGTTGATTGGTCCAAATTAAACCATTCAATTTTTCGATATTCAAGTAAAGCATCAAATGTGTTCAACATAATTAGTCTTCAAATTTCTCCGATGCTTTTTTTAATAACAATTTGAGCTGATCGCCTAATGATGCATTTTAAGACAGGAGCTTGTTGGTTTAAGTCAATGAGGAGAAATATTTGCTTTCAGATTTTGTGGAAAAAAACAAAAACAAAAACAAAAAAAACCCTCTGTTAAAGTGCTGCCAAGCAAAAGGTTGAATTTGTGATACAGAACTTCCCCCTCAACATAAGAACTGTTTGAAATTTGTTCTTTCATAAAGCCTACCAATGTGTGTGGACATGAAAAACTACCAAAGCCAGAAACTAGAGGAAGATGAATAGCACCTATTATGTCTTGGTGCTTCTCACCTCACAATGACTGGAGATGTTGGAACTGCAAACTGTTTAATTATGTTAAATAACACTGTAAGCTTTAGTTACATGACAGGTTCAACTAACCAGTCTGTTTTCTGACTCTGGAAAAAGGTAACGCATGTTCACAATTGACTGAATTGGCGCTGTGTATTTTTTTTTTAAATTTATTTATTTATTTATTTTTAAATCAGTGCCACTAAAGCAGATAAGTGGACAGGCTAAAGACACAAAGTCATCCTTTCCTTTCAATTTAGTATTCTGAAATTGTGAGGATTAAAAAAAAAACAAAAAAACTATTCTGCTAAGCTCTCCATTATTATAAACACCATTAAATATTTTCATTTTTCTTAATGTCATCCATTTTTGAAAGTTTCTTTGTCTACTTGATTCCTCTTCATCATCCTCAACACTTATTATCCCCCCTCTGTCTCCCTCCTCTCAGTCCCATTCCTCCTCATCTCTGTAGGGGTTGTCCTCTCTTGGTGGCTCCTGAAACCTGATGTTTGCCAGCATGTCCCTCATTGCCACCATGAGACGATTCACTTCCTGGTTCAGCTCCTGTCCAGCTCGTGCCACTTCCACATCATCCTCCTGCCTCGGTCCAACCTTAAAAACAAATGAGACATAAATTAATATACAAATGCCTAGACTGTAAATCATTTCACTGTTAGCATTTGGCTTTCTCAATCTGATAATTTTTCTAATTTAACATCCTTGACTGTCACATTCATATTTTATAATTTGTTCAGTATATTTTAATAAAATCCTGCAATAGTCACCACTGGTTCAACAGTCTCACCTCATTGGTAGTACTCGATGATGTCGAAAGAAAGAATTTCCTCTACTGCTTTTTAAAATTTTTTATTATTTGGTAAATTATTAACACTAAATGATCCAGTTTGATGGGTACATTTTCGAAGGCAAATAACAACACATCAATACCAGGGTAATCTAGGCTTGTGTTATATAACATTATGTTGCTCTCAGACATGTAACTTTATTTTAACATTAGAAATGAAGAACTAGGTCGCATATCTGCCCTTGCCTTAACTATATTTCTTTTATCCATATTGTATCTCTTCCTCTCCATAAGTGAATAATACAATTAGGATGGATGGAACTGTCCTGATGTAAACATGCCTTGGGCCCATCTGTTAACATTAAGCATGTATAGCTGACCCACAAGATGTTCTATGTTTTGGTGTACCTGATGTATGTATCTTAATGTGGTTGCAGCTGGTTTGTGCTGCACACTGGCAGTGGACTAGAAGACCAAAGACATGGTAGACAAAACTGTCTAACTTCAAATATTGAAGTCTATGTATTCACAAATGGTAAACTACGCATATACAGTCTTCGCATTGCATTTACGATCCCCTGAGTACACACTTTTCCATGTTAAGCACCTCAGTCATTGTTTAATTGTCAATAACCCTTGTTTAACATGGTTTGGACATAAACCAGATTTGTTCTCTGCTTGGTCTGGCACCAGCACCATCCTTTAACAGTAACAAGTAGCCTTTGAGTCCTTACATTATTCACTAGTACATATTACGCACCATTACAGACTGTTTTGTTATTACAGAAATCTTTCAAATTATCTTGATGGCAAGTTTTTGTTTGTAGATAAATAAAATAAGCCAGGGCAAAATGGGCTCAGTATGTTTGTTGCTTTCAGCCCATTCAAACAAGAGAGAAAACACCTATGTGATGTGAAGAAATTTATATAAATTTATATATATATATATATATATATATATACACGCATACACATACATACACATACATACATGCATACATACACATACATATAGATACATGCATTCATATAAATACATATAGATACATACACATACACATATATACATACACATACATGTACACACATACACGTACACACATACACACACACACACATACCTACACATATGCATACATACACATACATACACACACATACATACATACACACATATACACACACATGCATACATACACACACATACACACACATGCATACATACACACACATACACACACATGCATACATACACACATGCACACACATGCATGCATACACACAGGCATGCACACACACATACATACACATACACTCATACACATACACGCATATACACACACATACACACACACATATACACATATACACACACACACACGCATATACACACGTATATACATATACACACACCTATACATATACACATATATACACACCTATACACATACACAAACACACACCTATACACATACATACACATACACACATATACACACACATAAACATACACATAAACACACACACACACACACACACACACACACACATATATACAAAGTGTTGAGGAAATTCAAATAATTGTTTGTTGGAAAATATACAGTCAAAATAAAAAAGTCTTTAAAAAAAGAGTGTTTTTCAGCTACATAGCTCTATTTAAAAAGATGTCTGCCACTGTGATGTAACTACAGGAATACTACACAGAATCAAAATTTTTGTGAAAACTTGTGGAGATATGAAAATTAAAGATTATTCCTTCGGGTAAAAAAGTAAATTTGATTACAGTAAAACATTCAACAACTACTACTTAGAGGAAAACATTTTACGAATTATCCTTAGGGTGTCTTGGATGTTCAGTACAAATTTCAACCCAATCCGGTGAAAAATAAGCAATTGATGAGGCTTAGAATACACATACAAGGGATCACAAAAATAATGAAATTTAGCTCAGAAGGCCAAACTTCAAAAATTCACAACTAAAAAAGTATTTGAAGTAGAGCTGTAGGATTTTGCAAGGTCCCATTAATTTAAGAGAAGTTTTCACATTAATTTTTTCAAGAAAATCCATTTTCCACTGGGAAATGTTGTGACTTCTGAGTTCACATGGAATAACCCCACAATTAAAAATAAAAGATCTCTTTTTGCCCAGCCTACTGGACTGACTAGCTATTTTGCTTCAGAGTAACATCCACTTCTTTGACAAAAACATCTCAAATAATCCACTTCTTCTGAATATTTAGTCTCAAACATCAAGTACTGTACAATTTCACAAATGCCCCACATAAGTACATAAGCAGAGGTAGACAATGGAAGCCACAGATAAGCCATAGATTCTGATGTCTGTGTAATGTAATGTGCTCAACTAAAGTAGACATTTTCCAAAGATTTTGTGTGACACACTCGGAAATCGTGGAAAGAATTAATGGTGACAAGGTCATATGCCTTCTTTAATATTTTTCTTTTGTCATCCCCTTAGGGTAACCATGAGTCTGCGGAGGAAATATTTAATCCGTCAAGGTTGTGTATTAAGATGTTTTCCCAGCTCTTCTAGCAGTTCAAATATTGTTATTGTGGTTTATCTGTGTGTTATTTAGTATTCGTTAAAACAGGAAACCCAACCTTTACATTGTGTTCCTTCACTGATTTTGCACAGTAAGTTCAATGAAAATAGTCGACTCTCAGGACATCACACAGGAAATCAAAGCACCAAAAAGAAAATTTATGATTAAATCAATTGACACCATTTGGGGCAGGTCAGTGAATTATTCACAGACTCTGTGAGCGCATTTGTTAGAAACAATGAGTTTTATCTGTATGTAGAGCTTACAGCTATTAATCACATGATATCCCCACATGCACATCATGAGTTCTTTATTCATGTCCTTGCATGTTTTTCTGTTATTCGACAGCACCAAGATTTGTCTGCAGATGACATCCCCACTGTTTGCTCTTCAACTCGATAAATCCATAAAACTAATTTATTTGTTTAATTTGGTTTATTCGAGGATTTTCAGTTATGATTTAGAGTGCATCATAGCACAGAGATGGCACTGGTGAAAGCTACAAATAATCTTCTAATTGCATCCAATTTGCATCATCAAAGGACTTGTCTCTTTCCTTGTTTGTTAAATCTCATGCATTTGACATCAGTGAACATTGCATAATTTTACAGAGAATCGAACATTCAATTATTATTATTATTATTATTATTATTATTATTATTATTATTATTATTATTATTATTATTATTATTATTGTCATCATCATCTACCTAACCTGTCGTGCAGTGACCACAGACCCTTTCCTCTGTTGGTAGCCGGGACTTCTTGTGTTTTCCAGTCTCAATGGATAGACTGTGGTCACGCAGTCTGTATTTGGTCAGGATCTTTCTCTGCTTTGTATCTTTGACAGTAAAGAGAGACTCTGCCAATTTATATTCACATTTTAGAGCCAGATAGCAATTAAGTTTGTTTTGAGTTTTGGTTTGATTCGTCCAATGTTGCAGATAGGCATCTTTTGTTAATTCAATAATTTGGTTTACTCTGATTAGTGGTTGGAAATCAGTGCTGGTCTGAGGTCGAACAGTATTGGATGTTGTTTGATCAGTAAGTCTCAGTAACAGTTGACAGACAGGACTCTTAAGGGGTTTCAGTTTTGGGTGTGTAGCTAGTAGAATGTATTGGGGGCCTCAATTTGAGATGGAACCAAAACTTAAGTGTTCTTTTTTTAGTGTTTATGATCAATGGGTAATGGCATAATTCTCACATACTCCCTGGTCAAGGCAGATGGCTGCCCAAGGCCTGGTTCTGCTTGAGGTTTCTTCCCGGTAAAAAAAACAGTCTTTCCCTGCCACTGTTGCCATGTACTTGCTCATGGGGGAACGTTGGGTCTCTGTAAGCGATACTGTAAGTGAGTAAAGTCTTGGCCGGCTCTATATGAAAAGTGGCCTGAGATAACCTGTCATGAGTTGATGCTATATAAATAAAACTGACTTGACTCTTTTTGCTCCCTGCACTATACTACCTCTAATAGGTTCATTTTTCGAGACCTACCTGGCCTGATCCATGCAACTCACCTGAAGGTTGAAATTTGGCAGCAAAGACCGGAAAAACAGCGACAATGTACTCTCATTGGATGCACCAACATGCTGCCTATATACAGACACACAAATACACATCTCATTAAAGTGTAAAAGCAAATTGAGGATATAAAGCCAGTTGGATTGGTAACCACAATATTTGCACCTTCTTTGACTCTACTCTACTCTAGAATTTCATGTGCAGATGTATGGGTCCTCCATTACCTCTCTGGTCGGGTATATGATATCACTGATTCCAGTGGAGGTAGAGGGTCAAAACCCATCACAGGCTGAGTGGTCACCTCCTGAGGATATTAAAAAATGTGCAAGATTAGAGTCACTTCCTCAGGGGTGCATTAGTTCAGATACATGAATACTCCAGAGGTGATAAGCATTGTATTGATACGTTGCACTTCTTTAAAGCCAAATCCGGAACAAAGCTATCAGGCAAAGTTTCACCAGCTTTGCAGTCCCAACCTCACTGGAGGCTTTATGAAAATCTTCTGTATTATTTTTCCCTGTATAATTTTCGAATTAGAGACAAAAAAATCTGTGAAAATTGTGTGGTCCAGTCAATTCTCAATATATATAGAATATTTAGAATCTTTTAATATATCCTTTGACGAAACTAACCTACTGCTACAACTTTTAGTTTGCACTTGCACTATTTGCAGAATGATGGATGGCTTTGAGTTGTCTCAAACCAGACAAATCCCACAAGTTAATCACACTACAAGAAATGTATGGCCTCTCTCTTTAATAGTAAAAAGGTGAGGTTGACCACAAAGCTGTTTGTCTAACTGCAGGTCTGGGATGGAGCACAGCAGGTATGTGTTACAGTTACGAAATACAGTAGCAACATTTTGTGTATGAAGCAATTACACTGAAGAAAAAAAAAAATGTATCTGTGAAAAAGTTCCTTTTCCCGTACTGGATTGGACAGTTTAATTAACTGGTTGTTTTTAGGGATGCTCCTAACGACTCATTTCCCTCTCGGAAATCTAAATTTAGACTATTCGACTACTATAAAAGTAAGAAAACAGTCAGAAAAAAGTCAAAATTGCCAGGATGGGCTGCATTGCCTTATCAGGCCGAGCAGAATCACAGCGTCTGCAGGTAAACAATGTCATATTGGTATACCGATTGTGGCTAATGTTAGTAGTGTTAGCACCAGCAGCCTTCTCTCCTTGCAGGTAAACGTCCACATGCCTGAGCCGGTCGAGTGGTTATATGCCAGTTCATTCTGACACGGCCTAAATACAATCGTATTTTCATTGTCTACATCAAAACACTGCTAAATCACGCTGCTTTTACGAAGTGTCATCTGTGTCACTTTCTACATTGTTTGTTTACAACATCCAGGCATTAGGGGGGCAGACGGCTGCATAACATCTTAGAAGCAAGATTCAACTGGCATTGTAAATTTATACAATATTAATAATTAAATTAACCGACTAGTATTTCTGGTGCTGACTAGTGAGTGTATCAATGTTTTATTGTTTAGTTGATTAATCATGCACATCCACTGTTGTGTGTTTGGAAATTATAAGAAAAAAGCCAAAGCCACATGTGGTAATAGTTATGGAGACTGAATCTTCAAGGTTGGCATCACTGACTTCTCAAATTTGATCCACAGTTTTTGGGTAGCATGAAATCTGATTTGTAAATCATGAGGCATCAGAGCAAGCATCCATGAGAAGCCACATGTTTCTTGTAGTGAAATTATTAATTCATTACTTTCCTCTAGCTCATTAGGATAATTGGAAAACCTTCCATAAGAAAATTAATAAGATTTTTTATTTATCTGAAGACTCACAATTAACACTGGAATCGTTAAAATCCGACTGATGCCGTTCACACATCCAGTCTTTATTGGTGAGTGGACTGAGGACACTGTGGAAACAGTGAAGTGTGTTAAAGTGTGGTTGCTGATCATTTCTTACTAGCGGCAGACTTGAGGTGGCTTCCTTGATCTCAGAGAGGAGGACGTGGCGATGAATGTTTCTCGGTGCACTCTGGTACCTCTGCTTTCTCCTAGAACAGAGTGATGAAGGTGAAGGCTTTGGGAACAATTATCTCAATATTCAAGGCATTTGAAGTACAGTGATAAGACCCAGTTAAAGTCGCTAAAGCTTTTTCAAATGCACAATTTCTCAATATGTTAGCATGTTTGCTTCATTTACTATTTTTAGTTTGCTTTTCATTGGCATTAATGAATGTCTCTACTGCTGGGAAAACAAAGGTTGGCAGAAATGTGACTTATGGCTGCTGAGCTGGTCAGATCGTGCGATCTTACTTGTTTTGGCAATCCTCCACTAGATGGTCTTTGGCATCAACTCGATGCAGCACTTCCTTCACAGACTCTTCAAGCCAAAGCATCACTGCTGCCTCCCTCCACACATTGTAAGTCCTCCCAACATACAGAGCTGTCAGTTCAGCCAGGGCTGGGAGCTGTCTAGAGAAAGAGAGGGTAAAACGACTTTTTAAAAGGTAGGATTGAGGAGGTGGAGAAAACATAACAGAGAAGCAAAGTTGACACAAAAATAATTTATAGCAATAATATAATGTATTTGTTATAATTGAAGGCTATACAGTAGTGAATGAAAAATTAATTCCATGCTATATTAATATAAGTGTGTGGATTGCAATAAATGCGATAAATGCTGGATTATGCAATGCTTAAGAAAATAGACACAGCACACATTACCCTATCTGACTCTTTGGGCCAAAGAAAGCATGTGAGGTGACAGTGGCATCTGGCTGCACAGTGCACAGATCCAGTAGAGGCATCAAGACTGCAGAAAACAGATTTACAGCAATACAGGTAGGTGAAAATACACTTTCACAACTTCCTTGGTGTTAATGGTAAGAAACCCCTACATTATAGAGATCAATTTAGTGAGCCATAAACAATGTGAAGAAATGACTGAAGGGTAATCATTCTACATATTCATATGCTGGTAAGTGGTTCCCTGTCTAACCTCCAGGGAACATGATGAGAGCGTTCTGTAGCATCTGGTCAGCTTTGCGTCTTTGTTTGTCACTCTCCTCAGGATCCATATCTTCCTGCTGACTGAGATGGTATTGGCAAAGTGCTGTGGAGAATGCAAAGTTTGGCAGCTGGGACAGATTTCTGTGCTCCTGAAATGCAAAAACAAACAATTTCTGTATCAGACTGAAAAGTTAACTTTGAAATTCAGTATAAAATCACATCTAAATACACATATATGCACATGATGGCAATCTTTACCTCCCAGTCTTCATATAATTGGAGGAGAGACTGGTACTCTCTGGAACGCAGCATCAGGAAATCGATGAGCAGGAGCATGCAAAGTGGGTCAGAGTCTGTGTCCAAACTAATAAGAGTAGCAGACAAACCACAAGCAAATGATTACTACAGGCACTTGACCAAAAAAACAGGCAGACCAAATATCTGAATCCAAGCACAACTCAAGTCTCATCCCACACTCAGTGTGGAACATAAAAAACAAAAACTCTTAACCTTTCATAAACATTGCTTGATTCTTATAAGGCACTGCTGTTCATAGTTGACATTCATTTTAAATTTTGATGTTTACACATTTGTGTGAAATAAATAACACATCAAAAACCACAAAGCATCAAAAAGGTCACTCTTCTGCTATTGGCTTTTAGTGTAAATTTTGAAGCTTAAGCCACTGATTGACGGAAGTAACCATATAGTGGCTTTTTTCCAAGTTGTCGGTCTCTTGTACACAAACTGCTACTGACAATGACATGAAATAAGTTAATATTGCTGGTTTCCTTGAATGCCCAGTACAATGTATTTAATCCTATCTGGGCATTGCATGATGATACAGAATATAGTTTGTGTTCAAAAACCAAGGGAATAAAAATAAAATTATTCACTCTTCCCTCTAAAACAGTGGATTGACAGTGTTAATCATATCATACAGTATATATGTGAGACAGTTCTTTAAACAATGCTTTTTAAGATTCTGTTTTCAATCATTTTGCCATTTTAAGCAGTGATTCAATCACTGCTGGTTGGTGAGGGACAGCTGTCAGTTTTTATTCCCAAACTGCTGCCCTACAAAAGGACCAGACCATAGCTGTCATGAAGTCAGGAAGCCAGAGTTTGATGAAAATCCTAGATAAGCATTGACCATTATATGGACAGGCTGTAAAGCTCAAGCTTTGGCAGACTGATGGAAGCAGTGTGTGGGATAACAGGCCTCTGAGTGTGTATAAAGCTTTATGTAATTGGTATCTGTACCAGCATGACATGGGAGGTATTATGTTGAGATATGAGATTTAAACACCTACACTGATTGTTTCTGGAATTTATTAGTACTGTAAATGTAAATTATTTTATCAATTAAATTATCATCATCACACACATTATCTTAGATTAGCCTGTATTTCACTGTCACTTTTAGACAGTATAATAAATGGGGAAAAACATTTGAATGCCTAAATTACAATTACCTCCTCGTGGTTGTATGCTTCTGCCAACCAGTCAAGTTGCAGTTTACATCCATGTCTGTCCAGACTCATAAATTGTAATATACAGTCAGACCGAAAGTATTTGGACAGTTACACATTTTTTTGTTCTTCAGGTTCTCAGCTTCAGTAAATTTAATTTGAAATAAAATAATGGATACTACATTAAATTGCCGAGTCTCAGCTTTAGTTTCAGTAGGTTTGCATCAGTACAGAAAGAACTTTGTGGGAGATATAGTCCTTTAAACAAATTGCCCAAATTTCAGGGTTTCAAAAGTAATTGGACACTTTGCTACTAAATGTTTCTCGGTCAACTGTGTGTCGTTTCAACGTTAGTTCCTGCACAAAAAGAAAACTCACACGTGGCTCAAAGTTGACAGAGTTGAAAGTTGCAATTTAGATGTAGGTGGAGTCTCTTAATATGAGCAGTGAAGAAGTGACCATGCAAGTCAAGAAGGTAATTATGATGCTCATAAAAAGCAAAAATCTATCAGAGATATCAAAAGTAGTTAGTCTGCCAAAATCAGCAGTTGGGTACACTCTAAAAAAAGCAGGTGTGTACTGAAAAACTAGAAAATGACAACCTGGTAGACCGAGGAGCACAGATCTTGTGGAAGAGCAGAAAATCATTTGCACGGTGAAGAAAAACCCCTTTATGACTGCAGAGCAAGTCAAGAACACTCTCCAAGATGTAGGCGTATATGTTTCCTTGTCAATGATCAAGAGAAAGCTTCATGACCATAACTGCAGAGGATTCACCACAAGATGCAAACCCCTGGTAAACCTCAAAAACAGAAAGGCCAGGCTACAGTTCACAAAAACACACAAAAAGAAACCGGTAGAGTCCTGGAGTTCCCAAAGAGAGTCCCAAAGTTCTATGGACTGAAGAAACAAAAATCAGCCTCTATCAAAATGATGGAAAGAAGAAACTGTCTGAGAAAAAAGGAACAGCCCATGACTGAAAGCCACAACCGCATTTGTCAAACATGGTGGTGATTGTGTTATGGCTGAGGCATGTATGGCTGCCAATTGAACTGGTACACTGGCATTTATGATTTCACTGCTGACAGGAGCAATAGGGTGAATGTAGAAGTATACAGGAGCATTCTGTGAGCTCAGATTCAGTCAACAGCATCACAACTCATTGGACGACATTTCATCATTCAGCAGGACAACAAACTTAAACATACAGCGAGAGCAACCAAAGAGCTTTTCAGGGTGAAGCGGTGGAATATGCTTGACCAACTATGCTTAATAGTTGAGTTAACAGTCTCTGAAGAATATCTTCAGACTCTGAGGATTGCTCCCACTGGTTAATTTACTATTTTTGTTTAACTAGCAGGCCATGTGATCCTATGTAATACTTTTTAATGTGATGTCAATGTGATTTTATGAACAGAGTACTGGTCAGTGATAATAGAGTAGATAAGTTAGTCATAAAGAGATCAGGGACATATTGACTGTAACTGAGGTAAGAGCTATGTTATTGGTTTACCTTTAAATGGAGAAGCTTATGGGTTTTTCTGTATACATTACTTATAAAATTCTTACTGTTTCCCTTCAACTCTATAACTTTTCCTTTCCCAGAGCTCAAGCTTCTCCCTTTTTTACCTCAGGATCAGTTTGCAGTACTCCAAAGCCGTCCGTGGGCATCCTCTCTTTTCCAGGAACATCATGTGCTTATAAAGAGCAAGATAAAATGCCCTGCAAACAGAAATTATTGAATAATTATATTCCTGAGTCCTTAAAACAGCATTTAGGTTATGAATGATAATTACGATCCAGCTGATGCCTCACAAAAGTGAGGAGTCTAACAAAAGCCAGAAAAGAGGAAAAAGGAGCAACCAACCTGTTTTCTGGTCTCAGATAATCAAGCCTGCTGGTACCTGAGGTAAGGCTGAATAAAGGGTGAAAAGCACACTCAAAGCTGTACAAGGCCCTTTCTTAAAAAAGAAAAAAAAAGCAAAGAAAGAAAGAAAGAAAGAAACATATGAGTAGTCATAGTTAAAAAATGAATTTCTTTCACTGAGAGAACAGTACACTGTGTAGCATGTCTTTCTTCTCTGTCTTGTGTTAAAGTTAATAATAAATTAGACAGGAATGAAGACAAATGTCCTTTGTTAATGTATGCCTCTGGTCTTCTACATAAACTATTTTAGCTGTCCAATCACAGAAAAGGCCTATGATAATAAACCCAGTATTGTGCTTTGCATGAGGCATGAACCTTGACTTTTTCCACAATGGCTGTTTTGTTGATTTACAGTTCACAAACACACTTTGACACTGAGTACTAAAATAACAACAATTATTTTGCCTAATAATGTGACAAAGAGTGGGAATCATCTGTGATTTGATTACAGTACTTTATGCATCTTAAACCAAACAACCAAAAAGCACCAAAACAAGCTATGAGATTGGCTCGAATTTTTGGATGTGCATGGTTATTATTTTAAATGGACTGATCACTGGGTTTCTTTAAAATTAAAAATGTACTTATTTCTATTTATTTTTCAGATTATTTCTCCATTATTTGCAAGCATGCCGCTTCCCACTAAGCTATAGATAGTATATTTAATCAACATCTGAGAACTTTTATTAAAGAAAACTTGAGGAATTTGATTTGCTTGCCATTATGTTATTGCTTACCAACTAACAAGAAAATATGTAAACAACAACATTATAAGTAACAGATTTGGTATGTGACTGATATTTTGTATGATGACGTGTAGTTCAATACATTTAACAGTGATACAATTGAAATGCATTTATAATAGGAATACCAAATCATGCTGACTTTGTTGTAACATTAAAATGCTTAAAACTGGGCAAAGGGACAGATAGGGTCATGATGAAAAAACAGACTTGGACGAAAAAACTGCAGTCATGTTTTTTCATGTGTATGCCAAAATCTTGTGTCTATAAAAGCATAAAAGAAGGAGCATGTGTATTAAGCTGGCTACAATGGCAAAGCCAGACTTGCTACACTGAAGTTCAACAAATCTGATATTGATATTTATATACCAAGTAAGTCTCTTCTTGAGCCAGGAAAAACTCAGCATTCAGCTCAAACCACTAATTTCTACGTTCAATATTTGGTCACTATCTTAAAGATAGAAATCTTCATCATAAACTTAATAAAACAAATAGTCTCTGTTTGCCTTCAAGCCACATACATTGATTGCACTTTAACCAGAGCCCCAGACTAACCTTTCCTCTGGTAGCATTGGTGCCACTAACTTTTTCAATTGGTTGCACCAGTGCATGTTTTGGTCGCACCCTTTTTTTGGTACAGCATGGTATTAATAAGTGACTTTGATTTCTGAGGAATAGTTGTCTTAATATTAATTTTCCTCCGTTGAGCGATTACTCTCATCTAACCTCTAAAAAGAAGTTACTGTTGTCATGCAACTTCAAAATTTCAAGCTTAACCTGGTAACAAGTTAAGAGTTGCCTGCAATGGATGGGCCACATTGCCCAAAATACACACACGGCATAACATTCCCCTCATACCAAACCATGGGTACTGCGTTAGCTATTATGGTAGAAAGTATTACTCTGTCCTTTTCTATGGCTCAGTTGGTCTCTCCCTGCAGCCTGCACTCTCATTATCAGTTGTGTCTGAGTCGGGACCTCTCGTTGGCTCTCCCTCTCCACCAGCCTCCTTCTCTCTCTCTCTCTGCATTTTGTTTTTTTAACATAATCAGCTATAGACCCCTTCATCTTTCGAGCAGCACAGTACCCTTGCCGGAGGGGCAACAACACAGTCTAATGATCGTCCTGTATCCGCACGAATGCGACCACGTGAAATTTTAACTCGCACACTCTCAAAAAATGGTCGCATATTCAACCATTTTGGATGCAGTCTGGACCCCTGTCTTGAACAGATTCTGGTAAAGTATAGTGAATCCCTGGGTATGATTCTAAAACCTGCTTATCAGTTTGGCTTCTGGCTCATTACTGGTACTGATATTACCCTAAACACATTTTCAGTCTTGTCTTTGGTTTAGAATTCATGTAATCTAAGGAAGGAGCCCTTGATCCTCACCAATGAGGTCCCTGGCCATCTCCTGATCCTCCTGTATGCGGCAGACATCAGAAAGCTGCAGCAAGGAGTCAATGTGGTAAGGGTTAAGTTGTAGCAGGGCCTGGAGGAAAAAAAAAAGGGACAATGGTCAAATTGACAGAGATGGACAAAGATACAAAGTCTGAATAAAGAAAATTCTTTCAACAGAAGAATGCTGATTACAATACAAGATATGGGTCAAAATTTAATAAAAATGCATCCACACTGATCATTTGGTGACACCTTCTCTGCAAGATCATAGATTTGATATTAGATTTTTTCCACACATTTTCTGCGAGGCTGGTTTGTCAAAACATAGTTAAAACCCAATGAGGATATTTTAATTGCAGTTGTCTATTAAGCAGCGGGTGAATTTTTTTTTTTACCACAATGTTGTTGGGATCCATGGACTCAACAGCATCCAGGAACTTGAACTGTACTTGTTGGTAGTCCCGACTGTGCTCAAAAGTGAAGTACTGAATGCCATCCTTTGAATGCAGCAAAGTCATTGAGATTCCTGTGGAGACGTCAAGCACCGTTAAAAACAACAACACAAGAAAGATGCAACAGGGTGATACAAGGTGATGATACAGTCCAGACCATAAATATTTGGACAGTTACACATTTGTTTTGTTCTTCAAACTCTGAGCTTAAGCACATTCAAGTTGAAATAACATAATGGATACTACATTAAAGTGCCAAGTCTCAGTTTTAATTTGAGCAGGTTTACGTCGATATTGCAATACAAGATATGGGTCAAAATTTTAAAAAATGCATCCACACTGATTCTTTGGTGACACCATCTCTGCAAAATTGTAGATCTGATTTTACATTTTTTTCACATATTTTCTGTCAGGTTGGTTTGTCAAAACATAGTTAAAACAAAATGAGGATATTTTAATTGCAGTTGTCCATTGAGGAGTGGGGGAATTTATTTAGTTGTTTTTTTTTTAAACCACAATGTTGGTGGGATCCACGGACTCAACAGCATCCAGGATGTGTGGGGTGTGGCAGATATAGCCTTTCTGACACATGGTGCCCACAGCTTAGAGGTTCAAAAGTAATTGGACAGATACACATGCAGTCAAACAAACTCATCATATTTGATATTTTGTGGAAAATCTTTTTAAGTCAATGACTGCCTGAAGTCTTTGGCCAACAGACATCCCGACACTTTGTATCTTCCCTGGTGATGCTCTCACAGAGCTTCACTGTAGCCAGCTACAGCTTTTGCTGTGACTTGAAAAACCCGTACGGGACTTGCTGTGCAGTCATAAATGGGTTTTTCTTCACCATGCAAATGATTTTCTGCTCATCCACAAGTTCTGTGCTACTCGGTTTACCAGCTCATTTGACATTTTCTAGTTTTCCTATACACACCTGCTTTTTAGAGTGTACCCAAATGCTGATTTCGTCAAAACAATTACCTCTGACATCTCTCACATAGATTTCTGCTTTTTATGTGCCTTATTATTATGTTCTTCCCTTGCATGGTCACCTCTCTACACCTCAAATTGACAGACAACTCCACCTCAATCTAAATGGCAACTCTCAATCAATTTTGAGAAAACGTGTGAGCTCTTTTGTGTGTGAACATTGAAACAACACAGCCAAGTGTAGCCAAGTGTCCAGTTATGTCTGAACCCATAAACTTTGGGCACTATGTGTTAAAAGGGGTAAAAAAACAAAACAAAAACAAAAACAAATATGAATTATTACGTATTACATATTTCAGACCATGATTATTTGTTTTCTGTTTGCATTTTGTGCCTACCAACATTTGTTAACGGGACTCAAATAACTGTATATCATGGCTTCTCATGGTGTGCCATGGTTGATCAACGGAATCAATCACAGAGAGTTTTATAACAAGATGCAAGACAACCTAGATATTAGCGTTGATGTTACACTGTTATAACATCATAGAGATGTTATGAGTGGTGACGTCAATAGTGTTAGAGTAACAGTTATAAGAAATTTCGGCAAAATTTCTCAGCAAAATCAGTCAGCCAATGTCTGAAATACTGTACTTTGAGTGCCGATGAGGCTGGGTTTGCCACTTTAACAGCTACCTAAGGAGACATTTGTGGGAAAAAAATGAAACCCAACCATATCATTAACAACTCACAGAAAGATTACACAATGGTGACTTTCAGTGTAAACACAATGAGGCAGTTTTTATGATGACGTCAGTATAACAAAAGTAACATTCATCCTACAGAATACTTGGTAAAAATATTTAGTGCTACTACGGTAGTTTAAGGCTCTCACGATTGAAAAACCATTGCTCATGCTTCCTTCAGACTAAGTGCTTGGGGTTGTTTAGGTGCTAATCAGGTTGAATTATGTGTAATACACAGAATATATAAAGAACATTGAATTCCTATCATTTGCTGTATGAAAGGCTGCATACTGATATGATAACTTAATGTCACTAAATGTGCTTATAAAATTTCATGAAACTGAATGTGAATTTACATGGAAAGCAGCATTTAAAGAGATTCTCTTCATTTGTGTGTGTATGCGTGTGTTTTGGTGTATAAATCTTAGACCAGTGGGCCAACACAAAGCTCAAAGAGTTTTCATTTTAACACAACATATCAAGAGAAAAACAGGGGTCAAGTGGGGTCAAACTAAATAATATTGTACATACTGTCTTTTTTGACTGTATTATTAGTCCAGCAGCTCATTTTATCGACAGAGGACAATCATTAAAACTGACAAACAGTCCCTTTTAGCTTGAAATCATACATTTAAAAAAGTGCAAGCTATAATTCAGATGACTGTAAAGGAAAAGCCTACCTGGGCGGCTGAAGCGAGGCCAGCTGTCCTTGGGACTGGTCATCCAGGTGCTACGGTGAAACTGTCTGTTTCTCTGTCGGGGTCTGTGAAGAATAAATAAAACAAAACAAAAAAGTAGCACAAGAATATACTGAATACATACAGACAGAAGATCTGAGCCATCTAATTTCAAACAATCTCACAAAATGTTTCCTTTTCTTTTACCTTTGATCCCCGAGAACGGCTCGAGCCCCAAAATATCTCTTCAGCTCCGTCTCTGGATTGAGATTCCTAATGAATTAACACAGAAAATAACAGGCTAATTGACAATGCGGATCAGTTGAGGAAAATATAGTCCAAGGAAAAAAATAGATCCTGTTTGATTTTGATGTTCTGGACATGTCAGTCCATGTCTGCTCTAGTTTCTACAACACTAATGCAAACAAATCAAAGCATATAGGGGCAATGTTGATAAGTTGACTGATAACCATATTGAACAAATAGTACACATATGCTTACTTACTTAAGTAATTAATCATTATGATTCTGGCTGTCCGTCCAAGCTTCATAGATTGTGAATGCCACAAACCAAATGTACAAACCAAAACAAAACTTTTTCTGCCTTTTTTGTTGTTAACATAGTCAACTTTTACATGTTTGACAGTATCTTCTGTCAATAAACAGGAATAATAGCAAATAAGGTTTCCATGAAGGTTATATGAAAGCACATATCAGTGATTAACACTCAGTGGCTGTTAACTGAGTGCACATTAGGGACACTCCATCAGTGAAAAAATGGCAGAGCAGAGTTTTCACGTTTAACTTGGGCCATCCATCTTACCAACAGGTGAGTGAGCACGTGCTGTGACATCAAATGCTTTGCTTTCAACATAGATGATTTGCCTTTGACAGGTAAATGAAATAGCCTTCTCTGGCATCACTATTTGGTAAGTTTAACCTTTGGTGAACCACGTTGATTCATCATGTGGTGTCAAGCGCCACCACATGGTGTTAATTAGGAAGCACAGAAATGTATATTATAGTACTGAACTGACCATTGACCAAGCACCTGTCAAGAGATATTTTAGCACTGCTACTCCAATAAACTGTTTCATGTATACTTGTGTTTGTTTTGAATATTTTAACTGTTTAAATTTATTAACACAATAATAATACAGTACACTAGAATCCAGAGTTGTATGTTTGTAAACGTACAAACTGATACTTCTATCACCACCCAAGTCAAGTCTGGCTGGTTAAAAAAATGAAGAAATATTTGTTTAAAAATCTGATCTGAATCTATATATTTTGTCTATATGAGAGATGCCGGTCTCCTCACCTGTGCTCCACATGTAGCACAGATCGTCTGTCAGAGCCTCCGCAATCTACATTTTGCAAACTCAGACCATTGGGCTGCTCCAAGTTCTCCACCAATAAATCAATGTTATCATCTGGTGAAGCCTTCTGTAATCAGACAGAGAATTCATTAAAAAAAAAAAAAAACACAAGACAGTGAATTAAGTGTGACAACATTTAATTGTTGTTTAATTGCCAAAAGGAGCTACAGTTTTTTATATTGTGTATATACTTTCTGTCACTGAAGAATTATTGTAAGACACTGTTTCATTCATATTGTCAGTAAAATTATTTTCATTATATGTAGCGGGTGCTAACAAAAATATTACTAATAAAGTGTCCATTAATTGTTGGAATAAAGGGTGGGTTATCATTTACATTTTACAGCCATCTTGCCAGAGCAGATATTGAATCCCTTCTAAATAAAACATACCTGTTCATCCTCTGATGTCATTTTTGTCTTCTTCTTTTTCTTCTTCTTTTTAACTCTGTCTCCAGACAAAGACTGTTAAAGAAAAGAAAGATGGCAATTTGATATATGCAAAGATGCACATTTAGATCAGTAGAATATTTAAGCCAAATCAGAGGATCACAGAAAGACACCCTTCTCACTTTGCTTTATCTTTACCTTTGTAGATGTTTCCTGTTGCTTTTCTGGTTTGTCGATATCTGTGTTATCATTCTTTTCCATGCCACTTGTTTTATTTCCATCTGGTTTCTCTGCCTCTTCATTCGGTGAGATTTTCTCTGCCTCGTTGTCTACATCACATATCTAGGAACAATGTCAAATTGGCAAAGAAGTGTGTTGGGTAAAGCATTGCTGGATGTGAGTAAAAACCCCATACCTAGATGGATCACTGATAAAAACTTTACCCATTAGCAAGACAACAACATCTTTTCATAAAATTATGTAATGGTTACAACAAATCCAATACCAGCCGCTACTCATGGACAAGATTTGTAAGTTCAAAATGGCAAGGTAAAGGATATAAAAACTCAATATTGTGAACCGCAGTTTGTGGGTGGTTTGTGATTGTGAATAAATTGTAAGCATAGAGTTCAGATTTAAGCTCTTTATGAGTATGAGCTCTGAAAAAATATTTCTTTTAACTCATAATCATTAAAAGAGCTTACTGTTGAGATGAACAGTACAACCTACGTCATATCTTTTACACTTAACCTGAACATAGAAAAAATTATTTTACATTACCAAAATATTCATTTGGCAAGGGATTTCAATTTCCCTTTAAGTCACAAACTTGATACAAAGTAAATCTTAGCTGGATATAATAAGGAGATGATATCTTTACTGTCTTGATTAACAGTGATCCTTGGCTTCATAAAAAGAAAGCAAATATAACTTAAGGACTGTTCAATTCAAATGTGTAACACTCTTTTTTATAGTTAAACATTTTATCACAACAAGTCTATCTGCACACTGCAATTCAAGCATTACATTTTTGATATTATTTTATCAAAGGCATGAATGAGTCCACAATCCATTTGACTTTATTAATTTTGAACATCCACATCTGTCCAAAATTTGATCAGTGAACTCTCTTTACCTTAAAAATACAGAGAACTCTTGTAAACTGGAGCTGGAGGGATAAGTTGGATCCTGGGTAAACTTTTAGCTATATGTCTATTTTGTCTGATCATTTAAAGGCTAGTAAACATGCCTGTTGTACAGTACACTCACTTGACTTTTTTGTCAACGTTTTCTTAAAGCCGGTGCTCTGGGCTACTTTCCAGTGGTTATCTAATACAGTAGACACCTTGTTAGCAAACTTTAACCGAAAATATAATGTATGTGGAATAACTGCAGGGTTAAAGAAACTGAGAAATTAGCTACCGACACGGGACTAGCCCGTGTTAGCAAGGGTTATCAACAGAGAGCTGGCTGTAAGCACATTACTAACGTTACGTTCAAAGTAGCTAACATGTAGTTGTAAAATTGTACCGTCGCCTTACCAGTTCATAGATGTTGCTGACGTTTTTCTGAGCCTTGTTTTTCTTTGCCTTTCGGTTGCTCTCTTTCCTGTCACACGGATGAGACACATTGGCCGCGTCCAGCTGCTCCTCCTCACCCTCAGCCTGCTCCTCCGGGCTGTCACTCAGAGTTAGCTCCCCGAGGTCTAGGGCCTCCTGACCCCGCTGTTTCCCTCTGAGCCTTCGCAGAGCCCGGGTTGACATTATCCACTGCTCACGGGACACGTACAATTTAATATTCGTGATTAAATTCGTTTTTAGATAGCTGACAGCCAGAGACGAACAGCGAAATGATGGTCAGTTCCATTGGCCTTCTTCTTCTTCTTCCTTCTTTTTCTTCTTCTCCTTCTTCCAAATGTTTCCGCGCTTCTGAATGTATTACTGCCCTCCATAGGATAGATGAAGAACAGCATCAATAACTATTCAATACGTCCGTTCATTATTTTACTTTGCTTTATCTTTTACTCTAGGGGCAGGTAATAAATTTACAATTAAAATAACAATAAAACAGACAATATGCAAAAACAGAAAAAGAGAAGCTAAGTGATACATAAAGCCACTAAACCGAGAACAGAGAGAAAAACACATAGTCACAAGAAAATAGTAACAGGAGGTATAGGTAGAACCTTCAAGACAGTAATATTCATACTTACACAGTCCAGGCATGTTTGCACTGTAACTGCTTTTCCGTTGGAAGATAATGAACATTTGACAATCTGTCAACCAACACATCTCCTTTACTGGTTTCAGGGCTACCCCATTTGCATAGCCCAGGTGGTTGATCACAGATGTTAGAACTTTTAACCAAAGCTCAAAAATGTCTTCTTCACGCTTACTTTTTCCACTTTTCTTACCAGTCCTCCTCAATTCTCCTTTTTATTTTGCCTCTGATTCTGCCAAGTGGTACAATAGCTATAGCTCCTGTCTTTAAGTTCTTAAAATGCTATAACTTCCTTTTACATTTTTATATTTGAATTGGGACAAATATGTTATTTAAACATATGTATTTACATGTTTCTACGTATTCTATTTCAAATTATTACGTCATTTTAAATAGACTTTTTTTTCTTTGCAGTTTGATATAGAAATTTGGATTAGAGTCTATTGTTTTTAATTCCCTTTAAAGTTTACACTGTTGATGTATTTTGAAACTGTTTCAGTCTGTGAATTGAGCTGTATAAATAAACTTATTTTACCTCACTTTGCCTAAAAATCTTATGCAACATCCAGTATTTACTGCTCCCCAAATCATCAGTCTGTTTGAAGTTCTCTCATGCAGCAGGAGGTGGCAGCATTAACTTGAGTAAAGCTGCTTGAACAAGATAGGCAGGTTTTTAAAAACTGTGTATTGTGTTTATTATTAGGTTAAAAGGTTGTGTACAAGATATTATATGAATTTAACTTGTAAATATTCATAAAAGACATTCATGTATAATGATAATAATGTAACTCCAATAAGTACATACATTAGTGGTGTGTCTCACGTTACAGCTCAACAAACTGAAATGAGGAAGTGGCATTGTACCTCTCTGATTTCCACACAGATTCCAGCTGCTTAACCATTCGGCTGTGACCAACAAAAAGAAAACCCTGAGAAATGAGAAAAGATATGACACAAATGCACTTAACTTGTCTGACAACTGGCATTAAGCCAGATATATGATTGTACATTCTATCTATCATGAGCCAACTACAGATGGAAACTTTACAAACAATGCGGGTAAAAAAAAAAACACTTGAGATACACAAGGGAAATTCTAGTGTATTGAAATTCAGTGTTTGCGAAAGGGGGAAGTTGCAAATGTCCTTACTTAAAATAATTTTCCAAAAGAAACTTGTAAAATACCATGCATGAAAGTACAAATGTAAGACAGATAGGTTCTACTGGTACAATGGATTTATTTAAAACACCTTAAAAGCACAGAGAAAAAAAAATTGAAATATGGTTAATATCAGCCTGATACTGCCTAAAGATGTGTCAATTTAATCCTAGCAAACAGAACAGTGAACCCCTATAGTATTGTAATTAGTTGACTTCAAAAAATACTCAAATACAGAAGGGTTAACAAAAGTGTTATATACTTTATACAGTATATAATACATTGTGAGATCAATGCATGGCAACACAACACAACGGATGCAACTGAGTTTAAAATATATGGTGGCAGCAGCAGAAAACAGGTATTGGTTTGTACTTTTATCACAGCAGTAAATATACAACATACAGTCCTTTGACACGACAATATTTATATGTGGTTGCCACTTAGCAGCTATAGCATTTACATTTATCTCCTATGTTTTTTGTTCAAAATTAAAATGTGATATTCACATTTACCCATCCTCCTTTGAATTCTCAGTTCTTGCTGAGAAACATTTTTCCTCTGTATTCAAGATATTTCTCTGCAGGTTGAGGTACAAAGGCATGGACCCGAAATGTTGTCCAGTCACTGGCTTCATCAAACTTCAGAAAACTATTAATTTGTCCAGAATCACAGAACCTGGTGACGTCCCGCTGTGACTGGTTTTGATCGATTGAATTGTACGAAGATCTCAGGGAGACATTGGAAGAGATACAGAGGATGGGGTACTGGACTGGTTACTCGTTGGCGGTAACAGATATGGGGTTATCATAGGCTGCTCCCTCCAGGTCCTCTGCCCGTTTCCTGCGCATCTCTGGAGGAGGTCTTGGAGGTGGATTCTGAGGAGGTTTCTTCATGCTTTCTGCTGGAGTTCGGATCTCCTTTTGTGGAAGAATGGGCTCCCAGTGTTCACCAAGAATAGCTGCCTATAAAAGCAAGAACATGACAAGGAATACAGGTCAGTAATGGTTGGCTACTGTAAGATCAAGTTAAGCGTGATTAAAACATATGGTTAAAATCCCAACGACAATAATGGGATGTTGATTAACAGTGGCCCTTCTCCTGTACACTCACAGTTGTATGTATAATTATGATCAGATAAACTGTGCAGCCTTGAAACATTTCCAACTGTTGTTGACACATTTAGAACTGCTGAAGAATTCAGCCACTCCCCTGAACATCACCTTTCATAACTATAGGGCCACTTCTCAACAGAGTTACCTGTAATGACACAATCTCTTCCTTGTTACCATTTTCCTTGTTTCCATCCAATGGACACTTCCTGCCCCAGCTAGCAACTTTATCAAAGTTGACAATATTTAACCTGCTAGACTGGACAATAATATGCTACCAACTTACCGCAAGGTAGATAAGGCTGGCAATACCGAGGCAGACACATCCGAGAACAGTGGCGAGCATAAAACCTCCAGGTACACAGAGTCTAAGAAAGGCCGAAAGACAGAATAAGATTTTGAGGACAAAAGACAGGTCGCTAGGCTCTTGTTGGAGTGACTGATTATCAATGGGAAGAATGCTGTTTAGCAAAGGAAAGTGGCAGATATGGTGAACTCACGCAGCATGTAAAAATGCTCTGACATAGTAGTTCCTTGTCAACGGCCCAAAAGCTTTTACACACACAGTGAAGCAGTACTGGCCCCTGAAGGAAAACAAGACACAGTAGTGAGCAATTCGCTTTGCTGACGATCATCACAGTACGTGTCCATTAAACTAAAGCCCATATGCTGCAGAACCATTAAAGTATAAGACATCACTTACGTTCTCTCCACACTTTTGCCCTTGGACCTCTTGCTTCTGGGATACTCAAGAAGGCACACAAAAACTCCAGCAGCACTAGTTGACTGTCAAGGCTGTTTCATCTTACATGGTTCACTAAGTCACATAATAACTCTGATAGGACATCAAAGTGCATTTCAATAAGCACCAGTGGCCCTGAAGAGGCTCAGCAGGTGTAGAGAAACGGATGAATGGACTGACTGTTTTTTGATACAAAGGAGAATGTAGAATATGATACGAATTCAAGGGGGGGAAAAATGCCTCTGCCATGTTGTATTTTCATCAGTGTAAAAATATCATGGTTCTTGTATCGAAATGGAGGAACATAAGGCCAGGTTTAAATAATAACTTGGCACATCATTGTGCTCAGCCTACTGTGTAATTTATCATATGTGTAAACACTCTCTTAGGTACGCCTACAGAAAGTATTTCAACTTCTAAAAATGCCATCAACACCATGTAGCTTGCAACTTTTAAATACTATAAATATGCATGTGGTTGATATGGGCAGTGGATTCAATTTACTTTCTCCCCTATATTTCACTTGCGTAAATCACATATGGTATTAAAAGACTGTCATATAAAGGCTAAATAAGAGCAGGAGAGTACATAGCTGCAATTTCCTTCTGCACAGACTTCAGTTTTGGTTCAGAAATCTTACATTCATGATAGCAGATCTTAGAAGGACTCTGGAAAAAGGAAATTGAACATTTCACATTGAGACAATTTAAATGTGTCTCTTCTTTAGATTAAACTCAGTTGTTCTGGTTTATGCCAAGTATAAGAGATACACAGCATAGGCAGCAAACTGCCAGCCCCTGAACTGTCCAGCCACTCCCACGACACCTCCAGTGAGGAGAACTGAAAGAAGGAAACAGGAAGATAGAATAAAAAAATTCAAAAAAAACAACACACCTTTTATGACTCTACACTAAGATACAAGCCCATGTTAAATTGTGTATTGACTTGACTTTGAAATGCAGTTTAATTTCTAATGAAAAAAAACAATTATCTGATGTTATAATGCTGTAATAAAAATCAATTAGTGGCATTTAATGTGTAACCAAACCGGCAGGTAAAAACGTAATTTCCTGTATAAATATTCTGTTTTAATTAAACTGCTCAGAGAGTTAATCGGACATTAATTTCTATGAATAAAATACCCCCCCCCCCACCCAGGACGAAGTTTTTCTACTCACTCAGTCCCGAAGCCAGAGCCTGCTCATTGGCCCACATCGCCCACTCTATTTTCCCCATCGCGCTCAGCTCGACTGAGACTCTGCAGACGACTGGACTCTCCGGAGAGCGACTCACAACGTTAGTCGTGTCTACCAGGAAGTAGAAGTATTTACGAGGCGTGAGGCAGGGCCCACGTTGGCCAGGCCCCTTTTCAGCCTCCGCCGGCCGAGGGAACCGAACCAACCGGAAAGGTAAGCTAACGATCGAGCAAGTAGTGAATGTCATATATAACATTGGTTATATGGTTCAAGTCTAAACCCTTTCAAAGACTGTCCATAGATGAATAAATGACTTTTCTTTTTTTAATACATTTGGCTCTTAGGTCATTTTCCGAAGCACGCTGAGCTAAGAGACTTCTTAATATGCTGTCAGTTAGCAACGAAGCAATGTAGGGCAAATTGAGTATAAATTAATTACCATTTTTATTGGATTTTGCCCTGTCCCTGAAAAAACAGACATACAACACAATTAAAACAAAGCTGGAAATGTCATCTCAACTGTTAATACCATTTAAATGACTGCCCAAAAATCAAGCAACCTCATTTTTATTGACTAAAATATATTTTATTCAGTTTTAAAGAATGAGGTGAACACCGCTCAAGTTGGTACTGTATGTTTTCAAAGGGGATAATGACAACTAATCTTTAAAGTGACAATTTGATGTCAAATAATTATAATAACCTCCTTAAACATACAGAGGTGAACGTGCTCAGGTGTATGACCAAACCCTCCAGTCACACTCCTTAACTGTAATACAATAACTGCCTCTAGATATTGAGAAATGTGGAGAGCTTTGCAAAAAAATAGAAAAATAAAGTGTAATGCAAAGACTGGGAGACACACTAGTCCAGGTTAAAAAATGAAGGGAGAAATATTAGCACCTATAATCGCAAAAGAGGTGCCTGGTTTTGCTGTGATCTGTAAAAACCTATTTACATATGTCAAATGCAAATTTCTATCTCTGCTGAATTGGCTTCATTATTGCTCCAAGGAACTTTGTTTCTTCGGGGCTGCAGGGCATCATGCGGTTTTCTTAGGCAAACCATCAGATCCAAGCAGATGCTGAGTGGGATCCTCCACCACACAAGGGCCTGGACCAGCCTTGAAAACAAAACAAGAAAATACCATATCACTGATTTACGCCAAAGAACAGAATCAGGCTCTATAAGTGTCTGTGTGTTAACATCTAAAATGCATCTAATCTAAAGGTTTGCTCTAATGACATCCAAACTTAAATAAAGAGTACTGTAAGACAAAATATTCGAAGGTCAAGGACTGGATTAACTCTCCAGTGTTGCATCAGTAAAGCAGAACCACAATATGTGCTACAATATTCAACTGTAGTAGTACAACGTAATGTTACGTAAAAGCTTGTTAAAAGGAAATGTAGACATATATCTAAGCTTGTGCATGTGCGTACCTTGGTACTAATTATATAGCTTATTCCCTTTGTCATGGGCTCTAGACCAATGGCCTGCTCCAGGTCTTTAGAAAGAGAAGCACACTTAACTGGAAGACCCTTAATAAACCTGCAGAGAGGGAACAAACACACTTCAAAGTGGCAGAAAGAAAATAAACCTTAATATATACAACAGAGTCATACATTTACTTGGATAAAGTTACTTTGCAGAGAACTATGCAGCGAAGCTAAGTAAGTCGGGTCACTGTCAACTCACTGTCCTCCGTTGGTATCCGGGGGAAAGAAATGTTGAACCACCTGGACAAACTCAGGAACATGCTGCTGTAGAGTGAAGATCACAGCATTGGGCCCTGCATCAAACGTGTAGGCCACCTGGAAGGGAACAGACAGATGGTGATTGTCACATAAACAGGGAGAGGTTTCTGTTCCCCACCCCACAAGTTTCATCGTCATTGCACCATGTCAGAAAAGCATTTCCATGAACTGACACACACTGAGTAGCAGTGATGCACAAGTAAGAAGGCTACAGTTATACATACTGTATAAGACATACACACTGTAAAGTATGATTTTAGGTGGCATGTTTCAGCTCCTTTAACTTCAAATCGTGTACTGTATAATTGGCATGACCACCAACCATTTTCCAAGACATTTCTCAATTTTTGTGATTTTCTACCCTTCAAAGCAGCTGTGTTTCCATTCATGTTACTGTATTTCATTTTGCAGAGAGCTGAAACTACCTTCATCCATTGGAAAATAATAATAATTCAGTTTACTTTCTTTTATTGCCATTGTGTTATCATTGCGTACAAATGCAGTATTTGCTGTACAAGTATTTTTTAAAAAGGTAAGTAGACAGCTATATACATGGATTAATGGAACACTGGATTAAAGCAGTATACCAAGAGGACTACTACACAGTTATTTTCTGTGCATTCTCAGGAACAGAACTGAGAAGTTGCTCACCCTTGTCTCCCCATAGTGCCTGTTATACCGATGCACCAAGTTGATAACCTGTTGAGACACACTATTGAGGTAGAAGATAGGAGGGTATGTGTCAAGGCAGGTGGAATGGAACTGGTTACTGTCCTTCATGGTTAGTTCAGCAAATGCAGTGAAGTCCTTTCTCTGCACAGCTTCAATCATCTCTACCATGCGGCCTGGGACAACAGACTCAGCCCGGTGCTACACACAGAGAAACAAACAATCCCTCTTGTGAGAACCAGTCAGTTGGGTTTTAAATGCAGCGTAACCCAACATACCAGTAAACTCCTCTCCTAACAGTCTGATAGTAATGTTATAACACTCAATAATGCATGATGCAGGCTGTACAAATTACCTTTAAGAGGCAGCTTGTTTGTACACTGGTTTGCATCCCAGAAGTGCTTCCTACTGGCTTCCGCTCAGCACTGGCCTGTGAGAAAGCAAATCAAATTAAAATAACGAGTATGTGACAAGGTCCACAATATGGCACAAATGTGCCAACACATTACTGACTCACATTCATGCTTTGATTCTCATTTTATTGTCTCACACTCTCTCACACACACACACACACACACACACACACACACACACACACACACACACACACACACACACACACACACACACACACACACACACACACACACACACACACACACACACACCTACCACCAGTACAAGGATTCTGAGCTCGGGCCAATGAGTCTCTGGCTCCACCTGCTGGGCTAGACTGTCCTTGCCGTCGTCTTTTTTCCCCATGATCCACTGCACAAACCCCCCATACATACTCCTGCATGCGCTGCCTGAGCCTTGCCGAGCAATCCCTGACAACTCCCCTTCTATGCCAAACACCCGAGCCAGAGTGTAAACTGCAACACAGGGACAACAGAGGGAGTAAGAGCAGAAGAGCCTGGGATAAAGGGGAGATGTATCAAATATGAGATAGACTATTTTATCATTTTGTATTTTGCATAACAAAAGTTCTCCACCGACTTAAATGATACTAAAGTTTGTGCTACAATCCATACTGAAGAATGGGCTCACATAGGCAACATGGTATAGTTTTAACTTTTCTTAAACTATGCTGAGAAGTAGCTGTTGGAATTTCATTCAAATTAGGATCCTAGTGACATTAGTGTAATCTCAGCCATGCCTTGAAACATAGCTTACACTCACCTAGGCAAGCAAATCCAGCAGCTGAGGAGGCAAGTCCAGCAGCAGTGGGGAAGTTGTTAACCGAGCAGATGTGGACTTTGTGAGACAAACCAGTCGAATCCAAACCAGGGTCTCCATCGTTACGTCTCTTCCGTGCTAATCGTCGAACTAAATAGAGAACAAAGAAAAAATTACATGCTTGCACTCTCTTTAAAGCCAAGTTTTTGTCCTCTCTGTGCTTTTTAAGTGGAGAAATGAACTAAACAGTACTCACTCTCTCTGAGACAGGACTGTAGTCTTGTATGGGTTATGT
Source organism: Xiphias gladius (assembly GCF_016859285.1). Classification (NCBI taxonomy): domain Eukaryota; kingdom Metazoa; phylum Chordata; class Actinopteri; order Istiophoriformes; family Xiphiidae; genus Xiphias; species Xiphias gladius. The sequence continues at coordinate 17,576,350 of NC_053400.1, forward strand.
CCTCCTCTTTGCCATTGAGCCATATTCGATCCTCCTGAAATGATCTGCTTGTTGCAACTGTTGTGGTTGTTTTCAGCTGAACAGAAGTAGTAAGACAAAGCAAATCTGTAACAGCCTGTTAGCTGTCTCAGCACTAGCAAAATGTAAAATTTGAAATCTTTGGCGTCAAGATATCTGCACATCATACGATACCATTTATATCACCCATCATGCAGACACAATTCAAAAGCAAGGTCATTATTTTCTATAATCAGAATCGCTACAATGTTTGTTGTTAGATATTTCAAGACTGACCAACCAAACTGAAACTACCAGTGAACACAAAAGTATGACTGAATTAAACTCTGAACAGAAGCAAAAAAACAAAACAAGTAAGAACATCTATAAAGCTGACAGTTTACACACACACACACACACACACACACACACACACACACACACACGATTAATAGTCTGATCGATGAAAATGTTATTTACTTAAATACCTGGTCTTGATGCAATGTGACACTCAACGATGAGTTAATGGGTAGAATTAATTCTTCATTTCTCTTCCCCCCTGAAATGTAAGTGAGTGTTTATGCACAGTGCACAGCTGAGATATTAAACCATATGAATACGTTTGACACCACATGCACCCCAATAATGGCCAGTATTTAGTGAGACATGCTACACAGGTCACCATCCAAGAGACACATATATCGACGGGATTTAGTTTGCTTTGCTTCCTAAAGCTACAAACCCACCACACAAGGCTAACCATACTTACAGTATTTGACGACAGCTATATTCACAGGAGCGGTGCATGTGACTATGTTTGGCTTGTCCATACTGTCCTCGGGCATAGCTGTGCATGTACACCGATGTTTGTAGTGATAAAAATGTACCGGAATAGTCTTAAATACACTGTTTCCGACTTCTCTCGTGTTTTGCAGGTTCACTGTCGCTAACTCAACCTTACGATAGCTTTTTTAGCGAGGTGTCTCGTCATTGGCTGGTGTTGAACATGTGGCTAACGCCGCCGCCAACCAGAGGCGGGCCGTTCTGATGAAACGGACGAAATAGCCAATGAGAAATCATCTGACCACGGTCGTCCGAAAAGGGAGCAAGGACAAAGACCGTCCCACAGCCGGCGTTTGGCTTCAGGGTAGAGTTAACTCAAGTCTACATGAATATTTATTATAATATAAAAGCCTGGAGTAGGGAAATAATTGTTAAATAAAAAAATCAAACTGACTGTAAATAATGTATTATATATCGACAGCTGCATAAAGATGTAAGTACGATTTAAACACTTAAATTCAATGTGATACACAGTGTTGGAAGTAATCAGGTACTTCAGAACAATTTTGAGGTTATTATACTTGAGTATTTCTATTTTATACTACTTACTACTTCTACCATACATTCCATTACATTCATTTGGCAACTATACTATTTACACGCAATACATACAGTATGATGACCTCATTAAATATACAGTACTAAACATTAAACTATCAGAATTACTACAAAAATGTCCTCTATCTTGACCAGTTACATTAAAATGCTGATAAATGCGTTAGTACTGATAATCCAGTAGTTAAACAATGGCAGGGGCGATTCTGTCTGCATAATGAGTTCTACTACTTTTGATACTTTAGGTACATGTCGAGGATAAGTTTTCATACTTTTATGTACGTAAATTTTTCAAATACAGGTACTTACCTTGTCATGAATAATGTTTACTTAAGGGGTTTGAAAACCTCCACAACCTGTGATACAGTAACTGTTTACCCATATAGTTACTCCTTTTCCACTTGGTAATACTGGGACAAAAGTAGTACAAAGTAATGATAAAGTTTAGAATAAAAAAGTTAATTAAAGTATCACTACATTGTAGAGTTTGTAAAATTGATGCCAGCTGCAGATAACTAATTCAGGGCAATTCAACAGTTATAAAAGTATTTCCTTTGGTTATTCAACTCTTGCTCATTATTATATGTTGATTGTGGAAACAACGCTTGCATATTAGCTCTAGTGTGACTGGACTTATCACGGAGCATTTCTTACACATGAAAAATAAAGTCATGTTTCTCCTTCATTCTTTTTATTTTAAAAGTAGTCGGATACATTTGGCAATGGGTTAACTCCTGTTTCTGGAATGAAAACTAAACATTGAAATAGTTGATTCAGCAAAAATAGTTCATCATCCATACAGAAACAGTAAGTTAACTTTTCTGTGGTGGTGAGGATACAGTTTTTCTGTTCAACTCAGTGGAACAAAATTAATGTAAAAACCCAATATGGAAACCTTTTTAAAATGGTTGGACACTTCTTCAAATTATAATTGATCATTTTAGAAATGATTCACTAGAAAAACAAACGTGGATTCAAGGCTTTATTTATTTTTATTTTTTGTAAACCTTTAAGATACATGTCAGCAAAAAGAAATATCCAAGTGCAATATCGAAGGCTAATGGGACGCTGGCCATGAATAGAAAAAAATGTATTGTTTTCACTGAATAGTCTAGATAAATTCATCAGCAGCAGTATGTGTTGCATTTAGTCTAGCCTCATATGATTGAAGAACCGAAGTCAACCATGGTGAAATGAAAGAGAAAAGAATAACTACTGAGAAGGACTAGAGAAGTCACACAGTGCCCTGAGCTGTCAGGGGTGCAACACAAAAACTGCAAATTTGCAGCAACTTGACTGAAAAGAGGTCATGAAAGGAAACCTTATTCGACATTGTGTGAATTCTACCCCACACCACTTATGCCACAACGTCATCTTCACGTCTTTGTTTTTCCCTCTTGGTATGTAATTTCCAGAGACACACAGAAGCTAGTGTGGCAACCCAGGATTCAGCTAACAGGAAAATGCTGGTCAAAGAAACTATCAAGAGTCCCAGTAAAGCATATCCTCTCCAGATTTCTTGGCTCATTCCAGGGCTCCCGTTTAAACTTAGTAATCGTCCTCATCATCTGAATCCATCACCCTCTGTCTGTTGAACTGGCAGAGGATAAACAATGTCAGATGGACAAGAGACTGAAAACGAATCAAACATATGTGACATTTCAATGGAACTTACTTTAACAGTCATTTTTTTCTCCGTTTGCTGACTGACTTTTTCTAGGATCTCGATCAAGCCTGACTCCGAAATCTGACAAAAGATACAATCTGTTCATTGCACTGTTGCCATGTGTAAGAATATAAACATACACCCACACATACAGTGCTTCAAGCATCAGATGTTATTTTCTTACCTTTCCTCCTAACTTCCCATAACGAGCCATTTGAATGAGATAGTTTTCAACTGCATTGGCCTTCTCTGGCTTCACCAAAGCAAGATTGCTCACTAAAAAAAAAGAAAATAAGTGAACATGATTAATTTCCAAAGGGAGATTTCAAATGGATGAAAGATAAATTTTAGGGCACACTTACATCTGGCACGGGCAGACTGGTCTAGGACTTGAGCCAATATAGAGTTTCTCATGTCTGTTTCTCTGTGAAAAAAAAGTAATAATATTCACACATCAGCTCGACACACTACCGTTTGGATTTGACTGATATCAGTAAAAATAAAATAGAGAAATACAAATATTAAACTGTCAGGCCACCATAGCAGCAGGTTAGTCGCACAACTAGTTTTGATATTATATAGTTCTCATTGCATTTCAAACATACTGTACTACACTGTATACTGTAATAGTAATCATCTCGCAACAGTTTGTAGATATTTATTTGAGTTATGAAGAACTTTACAGACCTGTAGAGAAGTAAAGGAAGTGTATATAAGCAAATATTAATCACCATACTTGTATGTATTTATGGTAATTACACATCTTACCTTTGTTTGGCCTCCTCTCCTTGCTGATTATTTGCAGCATCCTGAAAGAATATTTGAGACAGCACTGTCACATATTGGTTGAAGGATATGTACCCTAGTAAGGACAAGGGATTTCATACCAGCCAATATTCCATAACTTTGATAATAGCTTCACAAACTAAGTTAATGACTGTCGAAATGAGTAACCCCATTTTAATGTCTGTATAGATATATTAGCTATATCTTAATCTTGATGAATAACACCAATATTCAAAGGAATATGGCAAGTTGCCATTTAAATGTTCTTTATAATGTTGCAGCCAATTCTGAATTCAGGTCTGTGAAATTTCTGGTTTGGTTCAAAAACTGAAATCTAAGGAAAAGGATTGATCAGGAGCCTTAAGCACTAGAACACAACCGCTACTGGATTACTGAGGCTGATACTGATGAAGTTGTCGGGGTTTACAAAATCGTATAACAATATATCATCTAATAATCGTTTTAAAATAAGTGTGTAACATTAAAAAAGAGTTTTGAGAAGGACCCCTTAAATGTAGTCATTAAAGACTGTTTTAATACTATGTACAAGATATATACCAAGAAAGGTTCTGAGTGGGACACTTTAAATTTGAAAAACAAACTTGTTAGCACTCACTGGAGGACAAACTATGTAATGGTGGCACTGTTTCTAAATTACCTTCAAGTAGCAATGCAACTAATGATTATTTTTATTATCAATTAATCTGCAGATTATTTTCTCAATTAACTGAATAGTTGTTTTAAAATGTCAGAAAACTGTGAAAAGTGCCAGTTATAATTTGCCACAGCCCAAGATAGTGTCTTCACATGTCTTGTTTGTCTGTCAACAGTCCAAAACTCAAAGACATCAAGTTTACTATCATGTATGGCAGAGAAAAATACAAAATCCTCTCATTTGGAAAGCTGGAACCAGCAAATATTTGGCATTTTTTGCTTAAAAGATGACGACTGACTAACTGATTAATCAACTAAGATTTGCAGCTCTAAATAAAATATATCTTAAGCCTTTCTTTACTCTGAACTCAATTTGTTTTTACTTATCGTTACTTATATGTATACCTATAACTGTGTATCTGTGATAAGCTACTAATGGCTGAAACATTGGCCTGGTCAATTCATTAATCAGGCCATGCTGAGCATTGTGTGTAAGTTTGAGGTCCAGTTATGTGACAACATACTGTGTGTTCAGTAGGATGAAACCTGACAACACTGACTGAAATCTGCTTCAAAAAGCCAGGTTTTCATATTTTATTCCTATATGAGGCCAACATATGGTTTTATTATAATGTAAATATATATTCATCACTGTCTTACAGGAAAATAGTCACGTTTTCCTGATTTTATTTTTCAGTCTATTATGTACTAGAGAAACACTTAAGGAAACTGTCCTGCCTTCAGAAAACTACATAGTCTAAGAAAATACTCAACACCAACCAAGCCAGCCATTCTATTGTCTACTTGTAAATTTGGCCAAGAATACGCTAAAATAGGTTAACTTTTTATAACTCGTTGTTCAGTTTTGCTCTGATAACGCTGTCATTATTGGAGCGCTGTCTCCCTTTGTCGATACAAAGCCAGCACTGAGCTGTTGTTGGTTATTACTGTGATTTACTTAGCTCACTGCCGAGTTAATTACAGTTTATTTACATTGAGCACGGCTTTTATAAGAGAGCTTTGTGTGTTCCCTGTGTGTCAGCTAAATTGGTTGAATTGTTGCGACCGGTTTAGCTACACTAGCTAGCAGAACACTGAACTCAGCATCTCCATATAAGGTGGGCACAAACACGCTCCCCAGCTAATGTGTTGCTTACCCCATGCTTTGCCTGTAGTTCCGCCATTCTTTGCCGCCTAATTGCCTCTAATTCGTCGTCTGCCATGGTCTACGAAAGAAATATACACCCAAAAGACTGAAAAAGGATGAGATAGCGTACTAAAATGCACACTGAAGTCCCATCGGAGGCCAGGCCCTACCTAACGGAGGGGAGTGTAATGAACATCGATAAAGCTGATCCAACACCCGGGCTAAAGCAATCGAGCAAAGAGCCAGGTTCCCGAAAGGAAAAGAAGTGAGTGAACTCATACTGGACTAAAGATCTGTGAATTTGTGGAAACATATAAAATAAATGTTCATTATATAATCAGTTATATTATTTTTCATATTATATACCGATTTATTTCACGTTTAGACCATAAGTAATTCTGTTAGGGATAGGGACTCCCTCATGTGCCATCTGACAGGAACTGTCGGGGTTATGTAGTTTCTTTTGAGAACAGAGTACATGTAATTTTTTTATTTTTTTTTATTTTTTTTTATTTAATGGTTTTTATACACAGTGTCCATTTTAGTCAGTTATAGTTGTTATAAAATACAGGAAGTGTGCTGAGTTTTTGAAAAAGATGGATTCACATGCACTTTTAGAAAAGAAAAACATTTTACAGTAAACACCTTATTTAATGAGTTAAAGAAAATATTGTATATCTTAATAACTTTGTAAAATAGGTGTTAAATATTACACTAGCATAAGTACAGTGCATATGAGTAATACTCTTTATTTAATAGCAAAAAGTTATATTGAATATAAAAAAATGTTTAAAATTGAATAATCATTCAACTGGATCATTGTGTGTTGTCAATGTAAATGCAGAGAGTTTCCCCTGCCTGTGGTGTGTAGGACAGCTGATAGATGGAGGTAGCCTCAGCAGTTCATCAGATTTGATGTCTAGCTCCCTCTGTACGTACTGTAAGAAAAACGAGTCAGGAGCAGAGGTACATGGTACTTTTGGCCAGGGTCATCGATAGTGAAGACAATCTGCAACAAAATAAACAATCAATTACAAGTTGACTGACTGATTGTCAAAATTATCAAGATGGTCAAGATGATTGATTAGTATCATATGCATAGAACAGGTTAAATGAGGATACAAATTCATTATTTACATAAATATGATACCACAACCTGCAAGTAAAGCAGCAGTACAGCTGAGGATGTTAAGATGTCTTCACAAAAGCCATTCCTCACCTCAACATAGGGGTAAAAGCAGGTTTCTCCAATACTTGCCCAGTACTGAGCAGTATCAAAACGTATTTTGTACACAGCCGAGGTAAACAGTTGTTTTGTGATGAGTCCTGGGCAACGTCCATCATCATTAGTGGTCCTGTTCAGACAGTGTAAAATTTAACATCTGTGAATTTAGATCTGAGTAATATTTGAGATTCTCAAATGATTATACTTTGTGATCTGTTTTTGAGGTTATTACCCTGTGTTTATCATTCTCCAGGCATTTGTGGAAGGGTCTTGTCGATACAGGCTGAGGGCCATGTTTGCTCCGGGGACTCCCATTGCAGTGTTCAGCACATGGGTGGTCAGAGGACTAGGTGAGCCTGCCATTGCTGTGCTCTACAGAACCGGAAGGTAAGACTTTGAATCGATCAGATTAAATTGGAAGGGGTCACATTAGACCACAATTCCACACATAGAGTACTGTTTTGACCAGTGGCAAATTTATATTCATTAAGGCCTACTTTTCTCAAATAAACATTGCGTTCACATGATTTTAATTATCTATGGCTGTTCATTCTAACTTGACAAGATAAACGCTTAAACATCCCATCTTAATATTATATAGGACGGCTCTATCAAAGTGCTCAGACAATCACCAAGAAAAACTAAGGTGACGGGACTGTTTTGATGTGTATGAATTTTAGTGTTGTGCTTTCTGCGTCCTTCATCCGTAATGAAAGGTGAGGCAAATAAGGACCAGAAAAAAAAAAAGAAAGATGAACAAGCAAATGGTGATTTATTATGTATAAATCTTCAGATAATCAAATAAATGACATGTAATTACCTCTAATAACTACAGTACATGGTAGTTGTTAATACTAATAATAAGACCTGATTGTAAAGTGTTGGTAAATAGAAATCCTGGATATAGGATATTATAATTATGTTACCAAACCAAATTTTAACGTTATTACATCAAATGATCTGTTAGTTCAGATACTGGACTGTTGGCTGCTGCTCCTCACTCATTTCTCACCTCTCAAAATATATCTCCACAGCCCCAGAGTTCATTTAGTTGCTATATAATACGGTAATCAGTACAATTCAAATTACTGAATATTTAATGCTATAACACTCTACATATACCCAGTTTAATAAAAAAAATTACTAATTAATTCTATATTTATTACAAGTTTTGTGCTTACCTTAGTTTCAGGCAAAATATGACCCTGTATTTGCTGCAGCCTGTACGCACTCATGGGCACTGATGACTAAAATCCAAACTGGGTCAGCCCTTTTAACTGAGAAATGTAATTTTATGGTTTATTTAACAGCATCAGAGTTCTATCACATTACCGTCACAAAGTTTTGCACACTGCCTTACTCAGTATGACATTCAGTAGACATGTTCTTATCTTTTTGTCAACAGAAGACCAGTTGTGCAAGAGGTCCTTTTGTCACAGTTGGCCTTCAGCACTTTGAACTTAGTGGAAATGGATGATCACAGCAGACTGCTCTGAGGCCAAGGCTCATGCAGATGAGCATAACTGATGTTATTAAAAGGAACAAAGTCTTTTTTTATTTTCTGACACTAGTATTTTTGATTTCAGGGTTAATGAACTGTCAATATCCAACTTTAAACTTCCCACTAGAATTATACAGATTATTTCACTGACAGACATGTGCTGTCATACCTCCCCCTACAACCCCCACCTCTTATTCTAATGCGAGTGTTCAGCAATAATATTTTCAAATTTGAGTGATCCTTTGGGACTAAAAGTTGACAACAAATGTAACTGTGTATCATATTTAATAATGTTGACTATGAGGTACTCCTGTGGTTTCTTTTGATTCTCACATACCCAACTCTGGTATTTGGCACATGCTGGTCTTTTATCCCAGGACAGCAATGTGCTTCAAGGAGTCTAATGTGCATAGCTGATTATTATATTATATGGTAAAATATTAAAAACTTTGAGCACGGCAGAAAATGGCTATAACTAGAGTTTTCAACTATATCCCACTGCCTTCATAAGTGACTTGAACTTGCTCAGGATAGGGGAGTTTGTCTTCAGTAAGTTAATTAGTCTTAACAATTAACATGAATTATTCAAAACCACATTTCCCCATGTGATTTGACCCAGTTTCTGTTTTTCAAAATTAAAAGACAATTGCACTTCTTCTTGCCTTCATCAGCAAGGAAACATTTGGTGAATAAAGCATAATGTACAGGAGAAGAGTTGTGCGACATATCTTAATATTAATGGCCTTGCATTGAAGCTCACACTTGTCTGGACCTCACTTTTCATGCATTCTCAAAATAAGAAAGTAACAGTTTCTGTTTTTATCAAATATTTTTCCAGTTAGGTAATGACCTAAAAGCTTTATATTATTTCCTGTTTCTTTCGACTCAATAATAACACATAAAGATCTTAAAGTCTGCTCAAAATGATATCTTCAGAGTTTATGCTACACCAAAATATTGTTTTAAGGATAATAAAAACCAACTCATGGTTGTTTTCTCGCTCTGTAGCCTTAACATCTCAGCTCTGTAAATCTGTCCTTTTCTCTCTCATTTATCTCTCTTAGGCTAAGCTGGCATTCAAGAGGGACAGCTGCTGGTGGAGAGGCTGCAGGTGGAATTGTCCTTTTTTTCAGACTTGTGTAAGACATATCTGATTTTGTGTCCATGTAGTGACTCAGCAGGAACCCGCCTCATTCTTTTATGACTGACACCATCTAAAAGCTGCGTCCCGATCTCAGAGCTGCTGAGAGAAAATGGCATTAATCCAGTGACTCCGCTGGTTTCAAGGGGTTATCAGACACTCCTATCCTCCTTCTCATCCAGCATCAGTAATGCCAAAATTGCTTTTTACAATGATAAGATCAGCAGTATCAGAGACACTCGGAAATTATTTTCCACCTTCAAAACATTACTCAAACCTCCACTACCTCAACCAGACGCAATCCTCTCAGCTGATATCTTTGCTTCCTTCTTTAACAAAAAAGTGGCGGCCATCAGTAGCCAATTCTCTGAACCACGAACAGACAACCAGTCTCTCCCCCAGTTAAGGGCACATCACTCTCCATGGTCAGACCTCTCACTGAGGGCAGCACAACGGCAAACAAAACATATAGCAATCCCACTCTGATCTAATGCCTTTCTCTGGTCAATAGCTCACCACCTCCCTCATTCAGCCTTTTAGTTGATGGTAAGGAATCAAAAAATGTAACAGGCAGCAGTCCTACTACAAGTCCTTCTCTGTCCCCCCAGGTCAATGGCGCATCACTTATCTCATTCACCCCTCTCACTGAGAGTGAGGTATCAAAACTCCTGAATGGTAGCCGTCCTATTACATGTGCTCTGGACCCCATTCCCACCAACCTCCTCCAAGCCATATTTCCCACCATTGTGCCAGCAATCACAATGCTTTGCTCCGCGAACATTTCCATTCATATTTAAACAGACTCAGGTGACACCTCTGCTGAAAAGCCTCGACCCGTCTCAAGTTGAGAAGTATCGACCAGTTTCGTTACTTCCATTCTTATGTAAGGCTATCGAAAGGGCAGTTTTCAAACAGGTCTCAGAATTCCCCTCACAGATTGACCTTGATCCAAATCAGTCAGGCTTTAGGAGCAGCAACTCCACTGAAACAGCTCTGTTGTCTGGGACAGAAGCCCTAAGGGCAGCCACAGCTGTAGCTCAGTCCTTAGTCCTTATCTTGCTGGACACGGTGAAAACACTGCATCCTGCTTTCTGTACTCTTCAATATGAGCATCTCAGGCAAAGCGTTTTCTTGATTTAAATCCAATCTCACTGGACATTCCTTCAATATGTCCTGGCATGGACATACGTCCTTATCCCATCCCCTCCCCACAGGGGTGCCCCAAGGCTCGGTGCTGGTGCCCATTCGCTTTGCACTATACACCACCTCCTTGGGTTCAGTTATGTGCTTCCATGGCTTCTCATATCACTGCTATGCAGACGACACCCACTTATACTTGTCATTATGGCCAGATGACCCCACAGTTTTAAAATGGATCTTGGCTTGTTTCTCAGACATATCCACATTGATGAAGGAATGCCACCTTCAACTAAACCTTTCTAAGACTGAACTCTTGCTTATCTCAGGTTCAACAATCTCTCCAAAACAATAACAACATCAAAATCGTCTCTTCATCTCTCAACCCAACTGAGGTCATGTGAAATCTGGTTGTGATGTTTGATGACCAGCTATCCTTCTTTGACCATGTTGCATCTGTCTCCCGGTTTTCCACTCGCACTATAAAACATAAGAAAAACTACCTGACTCAGTTCACCACCCAAGTCTTGGTATAGGCCGTGGTTATCTCTCGGCTTGACTACTGCAATACCCATCGAGCAGGCCTCCCTTCTCGCACAGTGAAACCCTTGCAGATGGTCCAAAATGCAGCGGCATGTCTGGATTTGATCAGCCTAAAAGGGCACATCACCCACTGTTCATTAACCTCCACTGGCTACCCACGGCTGCCTGTATCAAATTCAAGTCACTAATGCTTGCCTACAGATTGACTTCTGAGTCTGCATCCATCTATTTGAACTCAATCATGCAGACTTATGCCTATTCTCGGCCACTCCGCTCCTCGGAGGAACATCATCTGTCATTGCCATCCCTGCACAAAAGATAGTTGCAGTCTAGATTTGTTTGTGGTTCCCCGTTGCTGGAACGAGCTAATAAATGTTATCAGAGCAGGCACTGTTTGTCTTATTGAACAAATTTAGTGCTTAGTACTTACTTCAGGGTCTCCTACTGTACTGAAGCTTTATTGTTGTCCATTACTTGTAAGTTGCTTTGAATAAAAGCGCCTGCCAATTGAGTAAATGTAAATGTAAATGTAAGTTTAATACTGAACTCCTTTCTTTTTTTTAATCAACTGTCTTTGGTAAATTAATTTCTTGACCTGTTGCTGACCTGCGTGGCTGCCATGTCGCTGGATTATGACACTGACAGAGGTTTAGAGTCCCTTTAGTGCTGCTTGGGTAGCGTGCTCTGGATGGAAAATGATGTAGTCTGAGTCCAGTTCATGTTGCTGATGATCGCACACAGTAGCCCTCAAAGAAATGCACACAGTACTAATGTGTGCTACTGTGTACAATCTCCTTACAGGTCAGACAAACCTTTGGTGAAATCATCTAAGCACTGAGGAAAAGATGTGTTGTAGGTTCAAAAATATATGTGATCACCTGATCTAGTGGTCCACTCTGTCTCCAAGCAAGCAAGGTGATATTTACCATAATCAGCCCACCTGTGGACTCCCCAGTTCAATTATCGTGTGATATAGTTGATTTTCACTATATATAATTTGCACACTAAAGATCGGTGGCATATGTGGTCCAGTTTTCTGACATGAGCAATATGAAGTACTAGTTTTATGATTTCCTGATTTCACATGATTTCCATATGTTTGTTTCTCTTTCATTTGTTTCCTCTGTGTCTGTCTTAGTTTTTCAGAATAAAAACACACCACCATGAACTGCATTTAGAGTCAATATGAAAATACTTTTACTACTGTGACAATGAGTATTTCCACTTGGATTATTTTAAGATTGCAACAAAAACATTTAACACCATAAGAATTATAATAACATCATATTTGTCTTCAAAGAAAAACATATGAGAAGTCCTAAAGCAAGATTAAAATCAGACAGCTTAACAATTACAGGAAAGTTTACAATAATACACAATATTACACACTGACCTGGACCTTTGCATGTCTTTAAGTGCCAAATACATCGGGGGAAGTGAGTTGCAACATCCCTCTAATACATTTACAGTAGAGAAACCACTTGTATTTCAATAGGTGTGACATAACAAGGTCATTTTTATAACATTTCTTTCAGAGAGTTACACTCAGAAAAGTAGTATACTGAAACTTACAAGCAGAACACTCTTTTTCTCTCCTGAATGATCAGTGTGATTATCCATTCTTTCAATCATTACTATAATTTACCGTGAATAGCTAAATTCTGATATATTAGAGGTATAGAATAAAGAGAAAGTATTAGTTAAGTGTCAAAAAAAAAAAACCCCCACTGTAAGATCAAATTTGAGAGTGTAAACATTTCTTTTGCTTTCACAGGTCAAAATACTTCCTCAGAGGGAATCTTTCATTTTAAAATTACATGGACACAATATTCCAGTTTTACTCTTATTCTGAAACTGAAAATAATATAAAAGTAAGCTGTTTTATATTGTTTGTGCATTATCTAATAAAAGTCCTTCATAAACAGAAATTTCTTAATTATAAAAGACAAGAGTAAATACTTTAATTTTCCTTTAATTTTATTCTTGCACTTCTAGCAAAACCCTATGACTACACATAAATTAATACTGTATATATAGTCTGATACTAGCATATTCTGCCTGTTTTCAGAAGAAGACTTTAATGTGAATGAGATAAACTGGTAAGCTGGTTGCAAAATGTTTTAAGCAGAGAACTGTATTGTCTCATTTGGATTAATACTGGAATATTGGTGTTCGTGCAAACCAACTCATACAGTAGAATAGGTTAAATCCATGTTAAATTAACCTGCTTCCAGCTGTTCTTTATAATTACTTTCTCGGTAGGAACACTCCTTCTCACTCTCTCAGGCCAATCCTGTGTCAGTGTTTTTGTATTAATTTAAAGTACAGTCACAGAAACTGAGTTGCTGTGACACAGTTAAATGTATTGTGTTATCTGATATGTCCACCCAGTTGGGGAATGAAGATATGAGTGTTGGCTTGGTGGTTGTTGTTCTCTTCCTCAGTGTTTGGCACTTAATCCATGTCACCTACATCTTCTCATTTTCCTCCCTCATATTTCCTCCTCAGGGTCAGAGCTGTGGTTGCTCATCTGTGACAGACAGACAAACAGCGAGCCAGGACAGTGAGAGAATAAAACAGAGACATTTCATTGAAATGCATCTCAGAATGACTAAGTAAAATTTCATTATGTAAGTATAAATTGATTTCACAGTAGTTGAGTCTCAGTAGTTGTTTCATGTCCACATGCCTGACAAGACAGAAACATCTGGTTGTCTGTGTAACTTTACAGCCAAAGAAAAATGTTCTTAAAATTAACTATAATTAAGTTTTAGAGTAAGAGGTAAGAATTTTTTATACTGTTTTTACATAAGGCAAATTAATATCTCTTTATCCACAAAGGGTGGCCCAGACAGACAAAGAACCACTGCTTCAATCAAATTAACAAAAACTGCTGCACCAATTTTGGCCTTTGTCATGAATCTCAATAACATCACCAGAGACTGGTACCATGCTTTAAGGACAATAAAACCAGGAGGGCTGTACCTCACTGATGCACTTTTAAGTTATTCCTGAAAAAGTACAAATAATCTTATGGTGCATTTACCGTGTGGTGGTCGTCATCGGGCTCCCTCAGGTCAGAGCTCTCCCTGTGGATTCGATGGCGGGAGCTGGGTGGAGAGAGGGAGGAGAGGGAGTGCTCTGGGCTGCTGGCTGACAGAGCGTAAGTGGAGCCAGCTGGACTGTCCTCTCTCAAGGGAGACCCTACAACACAGAAGTGAACACATGGAGTTCAGGGAAAACGGTTTGGTTTGGCTCTTAGGTCGTGCTCCGTTTGGACATGTATGTGAAGAAAATACTTGTTTACTGTTGGTCAAAGACAAAAACATCTGTGCACATCCCACTGACTTTGTACTAGATGACAGAAAACAAGAGTTGGAGTGACAGGATGAAGGACAGATGAAGAGATAGCCAGGGGGAAGTAAGAAATGGCAGGGCTAGATAGCGAGGGACAGGGGAATCAAATAGAGCCAGTGATAAATTAAAATGAAGATAAGCACTATCAATCGCCCAAGGCCATTCAAAGCAGATAGGCGAACACACACATGCATACACACTTTTCTGCAGGTGTACATCCTCTTTTGTCGTTTTGTATATTCAGGCTGATGTTATGATAATGACCTGTAGGTTCAAGGTTAAAGCACTGTCTTTGTTTTTTTACAAGAAGTTTTTAGTTTAGTAGCGACTGAGGACAAAGTGCTTAGAAGAAGGCGGACTGCACCAAATGAATAGTATAAATTGTGTTTCAGTTTACAATCAGTTTAATTAAGATTGCAGTAAAAGCAATTTCCTCAGGAAGGATAATAAAGCTTTGTGCTGTTTACTCCCTGAACTAGTAGTTAACGTATTGTGTTCAAACGCCCACATGAGGGCAGCAGCAGCTCTTACCTCCATGCACGCTGATCTGCTGTCATTCCCGGTCCCATGATGTATGTGTTTTCTAAAGCTTCATCAGTCAGTTACCTCAACCACACTGTTTGTTCACCATGTTCCATAATGTGCTCACAACCATAAATTCAGACACCCCTACTTTGATTCAACTTTTTTTTAAATCCTGACTGGAGGAAAATAATTGATTTGTCAGGTATAAAGGGAGTGGCTCCGCTGGTGCAGTGCATTCCCATCCCCCAGTCTCCCTGCGGCACAGATCCTGAATTTTTTTGATAAGGATTGTGACTGGTGGAGCTAATCATGCAAAAATCTGGAAGTGGAATTTGGAAGTGGTATACCACTGGAGTCAGCCTTAAAATGTTTTTGATGTGCAAATAGATTATCTATCATTCAGTCTCACACCCACCTGCCTCCACTGTCTTCCTGAATGAGCTTCTCACCTTTGTGGTCATTCCTCTGTGTGTCCATCCTGTCAAGACTGTCAAGCAGCCCATCGATCTGTGTCTTTATCAGAGTCAGCTCTTTTTTAATCACCTGCAACTCCTCCATGCCCACTGCAGGAACAAAGAGAGAGAAAACGTAAGGGACATTAGGAAATTACACAACCTGAAAATATCTTAAGAGAGAGCTTTAAAGGAAAAGCTCAGCATTTTGGGGAATAGACTCATTTACTCTGATGATTGATAACATTAATACCACTCTCATATCTGCATGCTTAATAGTGTATGTGTCTAGAGCGAGCAGCTGCTTAGCTTAGCTTAGAATAAAGACTGAAAACAGAGGGAAACACCTGGCATGGCTCTGTCCAAAGGGAGGGGGTTATGTGCCGGATTAATTCTTGGCGGAGAGCAGTGACCTTCTGGAGACATGTTGTAACCCTGAGATTCTGGGATGTCACTGTTTTTATGCTAAGCTTTACGCCAACTGTCTCCTGGCTCCAAGTTCATATTTGCCATGTAAAAATGAGAGTGGTATGAATCTTCTCATTTTATTGTCAGCAAGAAAGCGAATGTGTATTTCTCAAAATGTCAAACTATTTCTTTTAAAAATATTAACATTATATCTGATGTTATGAACTACTTGAGCAGCATGTGCAGGATTTATTTGAGTTTCTGATTTACCACTCGGGCTCAGATTTTGGGGTCAAGCAGCCCTGGTTTGAATACAGGCAACTTCTCAAACTGCATTGATTGTTTCCTCAAAGCAGCATCAGTGAAAAAGAGGAAACTGTTTCAAGACTTTTTTAACTTCAAATTCCCAGAGACTGTGTGTGTAAACTACACACAGCATATTTGGTCTGTGATCGCTTTATACTGAAAGGATGAGAGGCAAAAGATCAAATGAGCCTAAAGCTTCCTGTGTATGAAGCACTGCATGGCTGCTTTTTATCAGAAGTATTTACTGTATTAAGCCTTTAAGTTTAAATGCAGAGAGCTTGACCATTGCATTCATGTGTTCACAGTGCGAAGCTGCAGCATTTGATGCAACCTAGAATAAAAACTAAAACAGATGTATTTTTTACAAAACAGCTTTGAGCAGCTTTAGTTCAGTCAAATCTCACTTGCAGTCCAGTCATATTACTCACACTTGGCCGTGGTTGAACTAGTGGAATGGGCTCTGGAGCTTTTGGAGTGGGTTCTGTCTCCACTACGTCTGTGCCCGGAGGAGTAGGTGGAGGAACGGGATCGCTTGGCCAGACTGGGTCCCAGGGGTGAAGGAGACAGGGATGCTGGCACACGCTGGTAGTCATACACCCTGGAAATTTGGTATATAAAATTTTTAAGACAACTCATCTTTAACGGACTGTGTTCATGCAGCTTGTTGTGTTTGTACTTATTTTGTGTGAAGGTGCTCTGAGATTTCAGGCCAACAAAGTGTTTGTCTGAAATTATGATGAAAGGGAATCTCCTCACAAGGAGCTGCAAACAATGTCATCAGCCACATATTGGAGAAAATGACTAAACTGAACATGTAGATGGACAGCAGAGATGATGATTAGGTACTTTAAGGTACTTTGAGCTGTCCATGGCCTCTGTTTCCTGTAAAGAAGTAAAGGACGAAGCTTTTAAAGTGTATGCTCAAAAGATCACCTTAATCTTCATCCAGACTGATAAAGAGCATACTTAAAATAGGGCTGGGTATGTAACTTAATACTTTTTTGGTACAGAAAAATGCATCTGTAGTACAAGGTATCAAAAACTGTCAAGTAAAGAAAGCTAGAATCAAATCTGATTTGAAAGTCTGTTCAGATTATTATTCTTGTTTACTTATAGGACTCAATAAGATATAGGATATTTCATGACTTGAATCAAAATTTTGTGAATTTTAGACTATTTCACTTAGACAACGGTCTTGTATGGCCAATTGTATTTAACATTTTAGAGTTTGCTTTTGTTAAATGAAAAAATAGTTTTGTTAAATAAAACATATATTTCTTTAAGTAAGGTGTCGAAAATGCACCTCTGCCAAAACTTGGTATAATGTTGGCAGTGGCACTAATGTCAAAAAAATTCAAATCTCACCCAGACCTAGTTCAAATAAGGAAGTGATACAAACTAGAAAATGACACTAAAGAAAATATATGTATACAATGAAGAAAACGAGCTGTTCAAGCGTCTCATAGATAAATATGGGTGTTTATATTCTATGTTCATTTTTCTTGTACTTTTTATCTCTGTTTCTCTCATTCTCTCATGCACTGGCGTTGCTTCGTCCCCATGGACAGCTCCATGTTTCTATCTGTCACTGAATGTAATTGGTTCTGTCAGGGCCAATCAATATCTCCCTGCCAAGCTAGTAGTGCTGTTGACAGGAGGTGTATTACAGTCAAACTTTATAGTGGTTACAGAAACAACACTGTGTGTTTGTGCATGTGTGTGTTTCAATAGATATAGAGATTATGTGGTGATTCACTGACCCAATGACCAGGTGAAACCTAGCTAAAGGATCAAAACTAACCAATCATTACTGGGCAAGGCTGCAGGAAGGGTAGGACGTACGGCAAACAAAATTTATATGTGATTTTACTAAGGTTTCTGACCACAGAATTTTTCTGGACACATTATAACTCTGTGTGGTAACAGCAATCCAACTGGATCTAATCACAATCTGGATCTATCTGGATGGAGGAAAGTCTGAGCACAACCTAAATGGTTTCTGCAAAGCCTGGAGAGGGAAAAGCTCCTCTGCTGTGTATCACAAGCCAGCAACAGGGAGGCAAGCTGTCAGCTGCAAGGACTTTGAGTCTGACAGTAATGTAGATTTACTGATTGAGCTGTTAGCCAGTCAGTCAGAGGCAGCCCGGTTTACTGAAAGGTTTTCTCTGTTGTTTTCTGTTCTGTTATATTCTCTGAAGCCTCTCTACTTGATACAGATATTTCTGCACAGACTGTGTTCCTAGCACATCCACAGTACACACACAGGCACACATGTATCACAGTGTCACATTAGGATGAAGTGTATTAGGCCACCATAAGTGTGTAAGATTAGAGGCTTTGAGCATTGTCCATGTGGAGAGACACAGAGACCAAAGACTTATGGGAGTTTAAAGTCCTTTAGAGCAGTTTGCAGAGGCAGATAGACAATGTGTTGTTACACCGGCTTTGAAGTGTCATCTCAGAGAATGGTAGCTCAGACAATGAGAGACTGTAGACGAGTGAGGATTACAGAAAAGTGTGGGAGTGTGTGTGAGAGAGAGTGTTTGTCTCTATGGATTAGACCCCACACGAAAAGCAGCTTTGTCAGCTCGAGCTGTTATCAGTGTGTTGAAAGACACTTTTCTTTCGTGTTAGCACAAGAGGACTGTGGACGAAGTCATTTCTCCCTTTCCCACACACTGATGTGCTCAGAAAGCAAACACAGAAACAAATATGCACACACATAGCATCCATACACTCCCACCCAGAGGCAAACACGTGAGTACACACATAAATATCCAGACAATCCTGTACACTTCCATTCCCACTCACACACACACACACACACACACACACAGCTGTCAGCAGTGCTAGCCAACAGCATAGGGAATAATCATGTACTATGTGAAAAAAGACATTAAAATCAGTGGTGAGTGTTCCACCTTGAGCAAAGGCAGAGAAATGCAGAGCAAAGTAAACCAAATGAAAAAAAAAACAAAGAAAAGATGACAGTTAATACTAAGCATCGATATGTATGAGAAAGGCAATTGAATGGGGTGTATCTTCTGTGTTTGTGTGTGTGTGTGTGTGTGTGTGTGTGTGTGTGTGTGTGTGTGTGTGTGTGTGTGTGTGTGTGTGTGTGTGTGTGTGTGTGTGTGTGTGTGCATGTGTGTGTGTGTGAGTGAGTGTGTGTATACAATGTAACTGCCTGCTTTTATCCAGATATGCTGAGTGGAGCGTTTATGAGTGAGGCCTGGGGGATGTAGGAAGGTCCCTGAGCAACTGAAGTGGAGGACCAATAATACAGAGCTCAGTCTAACTACCTCATCCACGTAACCACTCTAACACATTGCAAACTAACCGAGTCCCAAACAATATGCTAAATTTCAGTGACTTTAAGGGGCATTAGACTATAACCCTAACGTATGGTTGCTGTCAGTCTGTTCTGGTAGTGAGTTGCAACTGCAGATTTGCCTGCTCACTTGAAAAAGTGAATGAAGAAAAATAAAAAAAAATAAATGCTTCCATACGAGGGGTTAATGTAAAAGGATCTGAATCCTACGCTTCCGCCTTCACAGTGACCACATCTCAACCCAGCACTATGGTAGATTTAGTGTTAGACATCACTCTTGGTCATTATCATCAAAACACAAAATGAGGGAATTTCTTTGGAGGGTTATCCCCCCAGTAGAGTACAGAAACTTGGAACTTGGAGAATCTGTGCCAGTAGGGAGCAATGAAGCTGTTCTAGCGCTACATTGCGACAGAAAAGCTTGATCTGTTGCCTTAAGCAAATTATCTTACTCAGACTGAGCTAAACACGTAAGATTTAGTTTGAATAAAAGTATCTTAGATTTTCACTGCGTCCTCAAATGGTACTACACATCATGAATCCACATTCTAAATATGTTTAAGTGTGCAACTGTCTATGTATGTGGTAATATATATTTTGGGAGTATGCGTGCACATTGCTATGTCTGAATGTGTGTGAATGCGACGAGTGAGCTCCTGGCTGTTGATTAGTAACGGGCAACATTGTAAGCAAAGACGGGATGACTGACAGTTGTGTGGCAGACAGCGATGGGAAGAGGAGACATCAGGGATGAATATTCTGCTTTAGCCTCATCCTTTTTAGCCTCCTGTGACACACAGACAAGCAATAAGGTGTGTGATCTGCCTTGCATAGCTTTCTGACAGGAGCCTACCTGTCATAGTAGTCCTCGTGATAGCTGTCATAGTCCAGGTCGAACTCGGATCTGCCGGAGAGGTGGAGAGAGAGAGACAAACAAAGAGGTAGTTAGTAAAGTATTTGTCAAAACTACCTGATACACTATTACTCGGCTATCACATATTTCTCTTAACAAAGAGCAAGCTCGGTTGGTGTGTCAGTGTGTAAAGGATGTGTGGGTGTGTGTCTGTCTGTGTGTAAGTTGCAACTGAATCACTTCATCTGGAAAGAATACAGTGTTCATGCTCTCAAGCCAGCTGGAAAAAGACATTGGATTTGTTCTGCTGCAGCATCAAAGGTGGAAAATCCATAGAAATTGTCTCATGCTCCAACTGTATCACCCAATAAACATCTCTATGTGTGAGCTTGGAAACTGTCAAGCATGTGTGTGTGTGTGTGTGTGTGTGTGTGTGTGTGTGTGTGTGTGTGTGTGTGTGTGTGTGTGTGTGTGTGTGTTTTAGACAGAGAGAATCAGAGGCAGGTAAGTGATGTGACAGGAGTGAACTTATATGGGCTGGTAGCTGGTGTGTACCTCTGGAACAAACCAGAGGAGGTGTAGGAGAGAAAAGTGACACTAAGCCAGAGCAAGATCACATTCTGGTGTGTCAGACCTCAGCATTCCTCCCTAATCCCCGCACAGAGTCGCTAATAATCCCTCCACGTTGCTCACGCTCCCTCTGTCTCTCTTTGTCTCTCCTGCTGACTCACTCCCTCTACCCGTCTTTATCATTCTTTCATTCATCTGTCATGCTTTCTCTTTGTTTAAACTGACCTCACTCTCTCCATTTGTCTCTCAACCAATCTTGCAGTTCATTCAATTGAATTCAAGAAATAAGAAAATAAATTATGAGAAAGATTCCACCATGATGTTCTTGCATTGAAGATACGTACTGAATCAGCAAATCATAATGTTTTGATCACTTGTTCTTCTTCTGTGTATAACATAAACCTGCAATAACTGTTTATTTTTTGTTTTGTTTTTTTTTTCGGCCACTTTGGGCAGGCAGAAACAAGTTGTGAACACAACACTAACATATCACCTTATAAATTGATATGGCATATATGATACGGCGATTGTTAGCAAACTGTTGCTGATTTACATATCCAGCACTTACAGAGCAACATTATCATTCATTTGGAGTCATGTGTCTGTACACCTGGCAAATATAAGTCCAATATTCACTCTCTTGTAGCTCTGATTTTGGTCTCTACCAATTCCTGAGGGAAATATCTGGCTCTTTAGCAGCTAAATGCTCCACTATGTTCTCCAGCTAGTCGCTAACTGTGTCTGTCTGCTGTTTGGTGCTGGGCAGGTAGTGGACAGTGGGTTTTTTTTTTTTTTTCAGAGCTTCTTTTTTAAAAACAGTTGCCTGCTGCAGCCAAAAACTACACTCATTACAGCGGTGAGAACCAAGCCCAAGAACCAAGGGAGTAAACCTGTTGAACAGAAAAACCAAAACAATTAGCTGAAAGACAGGAAAACCTCTGTAGAGCTGAGAGAAACTGCAAAGTCAAATGATATTTCTCTTTTAGTTTGTCACTAAGAGCAAGTCCTCTGTACCACAACTAGCCATGCGAACCATTGTTAGAAAAATAATTTTTTTAGCTGCTTTAAAGTAAGCAAATATGACAAACAACAGACACCATACCATATATTACCATATATTCATATCCAAGTAACAGCCCATGTTTGACAAAATATTGACAAGAAATGTGTGATTTTGGAGAAAACTTCAGCATCTTTTGGGAAACTAACACACCCACAGCCCTTGCCATCTGCTTATCTGTCGCTCAGGGAGGTGGTTGTGGTTCCAGCTCATCTCCTCTTTGAGATCAGCAGCAGGGGACTAACCTGAATACTTCTGCACAGTCAGAATTACACACATGTACAAATATACAAAGAATAAATCTGATATGGTTATGAGAAGCACAAACTTGCTTGTGTGGATCTGAAGTGTGGTCTTATTTTGGAGTTCACTGTAATCACGTCTCTTCCAGCGTTACTCTCATGGACTCTTCTCTTTCTCATACCAGCTGGTTTTCAGAGCTCAGGAGACAGGAAACCACAAAATAATTTAGAACAAGTGCTCGTGTTTGAGGTACACATTTGCCAAAAATGCAAAGCGTAATTTCAATCCAATTTAAAGATTGCCTTCTGTTATCCTGTTTGAAATGGAGGAGGTCTACATGTTGTTTTAGCTCACTTTGTCAAACCATTTAAAACATTGTGATAATTATGCATTTCAGGACACAACAGAAAGAAGGGTATTTCTGGTAAATCCGTCTTTTTCAACCTCTACCAGTTAAAGACACCCTGAGATGCACTAGGACAGAGGAAAACAGAAGCAGTAACTCCACAGCTCCTCAGCTGAGCTGAGGTTTCTGTTCTCCAAGTGAACTCAGCTTGAAGACAGGTAGAAAATAAAGGCTATTCTCCTAAATCCTTACTGAGGGGGAACTAAGCTGCTGTTCACTATCTGCTTGTTTCTTTCACATTGGTGTTCACTGGTTTACCTTTATCACTGCACAATCTGTATGGCTCTGTGCCAGACAGAATAATTCATATTTGTTCAATCACTTCTTTCAGTAAAGACACTTTGTAACCTTTAGCTTTTTTTTTTTAATCATTGTTTCTCTATTATTTTAATTTGGGTGTAGATTTTATACTTTTAAGTATTTCAATTCCCCTTTACTCTTTATATAAATCAGTTAGTTGTTACATAACCACTGAATGTTGAACTACAAATACTTGGTTATTCATTTTGTAATAATAGTCGGGTCATTGAAAATGTCACCATGGTACAGTAATTGTATGACATAGCCAGGTATTTTCATGTGATTTAGTCAAGATAAATCTGTCTGAGGTAAGCACAGCTCATTTAGACTGTATTTACATCCACAGTGAGCAGCCAAGTGCCTGGGTCACTGTGTATTCTTAGCTGTTTAAATATGTCAGTGTGTCTATGTATGTGTGTGTGATGTGTGTGTGTGTGTGTGTGTGTGTGTGTGTGTGTGTGTGTGTGTGTGTGTGTGTGTGTGTGTGTGTGTGTGTGTGTGTGTGTGTGTGTATTTGTGTGTGTGTGTGTGTGTGTGTGTGTGTGTGTGTGTGGGAGAGAGAGAGAGAGAGTGAGAGAGACAGAGGAAGATGGAGAGCAGGGTCACTAAAGGCTAATTAATTTCTTTTCATAATTTCTCAAGTGCCAAAGCAATCCATTAGACATGGCTGGCCATAAATCATCTCAGCCTCAATTTGCCTGTGTGTGTGTGTGTGTGTGTGTGTGTGTGTGTGTGTGTGTGTGTGTGTGTGTGTGTGTGTGTGTGTGTGTGTGTGTGTGTGTGTGTGTGTGCGCAGGCGTATTAGGCAAAGACGAGTTGCCTTTGGTGAACAAGGCATCCCAGAGATTTCCTCCAACATGCACACTCAACACCTACAAAAGGCAGTAAACCATCAGTTTCACAGAATCAACTGAAAAACCTCAAAGGTGTGTGTGTGAGAGAGCGAGAGACTGGGTGAGGTGAATTATGAGAGATGTAGTTCAATTGGCTTAGACCCTTGACAGATGCAATTTAAATCTCAGTGACAATAAATCAAAGTGACATTTTATGTGAGATTCTTGTTTTCTTGATTGTGGTGACATCTTTGGTGACAAATAATCATTGCATTTTTCATCCTAAACTTCTGTACAATCAGTTCACATCATTGTCAACAGCTCTTTCTTCACTTATCACACAGGATAGTTCAAATAATATCGAAGTTAATACAGTATATACAAAATATTGAACACATAATGCAAAAGCATGTTTTATATCTGTATAATTACAGTACATCACTATGCCACAATATATTGTCTCAACACAATACAGTGACTGCTTACAGTAATAACATAGACCTGTTGCTGAATTTACCCATAGATCTAAAGAGGAGCAGCTAAGTTTAGGCCCTACCCGAACTTCTTACTAAGTAGATTGCAGCTAAAAATAGCTAAATCCAGCCCAAATGAAGAGCCACACCTGCATCAATCTTTGGTACCTTTTTGTATTTAAAGGTATTTGAAGGTAAATGTTGAGTTTTGAATTGGAGACTTTCAATCTTTTCCTCTGCAGTAGCTAATGACAAATTCATCTGTCTTTATACATATACATATACATTATGTTGCCACAGATTCATGACTGCGTGAAATTAGGTGTGCACATATACACACACCTACCTTCAGATATACTGTAATTACTCACACAATTCATGAAGCAGTGTGTGCATTGCACTTAAATTTCTCAGAATGAATGAAATACAGTGAAACCTTGGTGTCATTTGTCATAGTACAAAGCCATGTAAAGCAAGCTTGTCACTGGAGAAGAAGGAATTACATAGTTCAAGTTACTTTATTTCAACGCCTATTAGTCACCCTCTCTCCTCCAAAAAATGTAGTGGTCACTTATTTACACAACACTTTTTATATAATGATTTGATGTAGGCGAAGGACAGACATGTTAAACCACTGTCTTGTGCTCCTTTGAGAATACGGATTTATTCTAACAGTAGAAGTCATCCCTAAATCAGGTCTATGGGGTTCATGAATAGCCACATTAGATAGATTTCCAGATCATATAAAATGCAGGCGTGAGTATTGCTTTCATCACTAGTTGGGAACCACAAGGAGCAGAATATACTAAGCAGCATGTCGTTAAATTACATTGCTGTAATCCACAACTGGATTTGTTTCTATACAAAAAAAGCAAGCTTTTATTTTAACTAAAGCCTGATTTGAACATTTCTGGCATCTTTTAGTTGTAAAATCAAACAGACATGGTTGCAAACCTTGCTGCTTCCCTGTCCCAACGATCAAATCCACCACAGGGCCACAGGGCTGTGAGCACCACATAGTCTTAACACCACGATTATTTCATTCATCTGACAAGAAAGACTTATCAGCACCACAGGATGAAATGCTATCACCAACATACAGATGTGTTTGGGAACTATGCACATAAGAGACGAAATAATTAATACAAAGCAGTTTGACATGATTAACTGTATCAAACTGTTTTAATAAATCTATTAATATAGAGGCAAAATGTGTCCCGTGTAGGGGGACACCTTCCAGCAAGCACTGTGGCAACAGATTTATGACCGCACATTAAGTCTCGTGTTATTTGTGTGCCAGCATTTTTAATAGTGGTAATATGCTCCTCATTGTGTTCCATAATATATCCATTGTTTTCACACATCACCTCTTGTTGCATTATTAGTCATATGAACAAATCCAGTCAGGCAGCGAATCATGTTGTGTTTACAATTGGTCATGTTCTCCCAAATGTGAATACAAAGATGGGTTTGTTGCTGTACTGATGGTATGCCTGTTGCTACCAGTGAATCTGCTCTTCAAGTTTTGCTGCTGTTCATGCTTTTTCCTGTTAGGATATAATTCTAGGATGCGACATATTCTCTCCTTTAGAGTGCTGAGACATTAATCCACGCTGTGTCTTCAGGCCTAGATTACTGTAATTCTCTGTACGCTTACCTCGGCCAAGGAGTTGCAGTTTTTCCTTAGCTGGTTCAAACTAGCAAAGACAAAGCACAGGGAGCACATTACAACTGCACTGGCCTCTCTCCATTATCTACCTGAGGAGTTCAGAATTAAAAATAAAATTGTGGTAATTACCTATCAAGTAGCACCACAGGGTGAAGTACCTGGGTACATTTCTAAATATCTTGGGCTTTGATCCAAACAACTTAGGGAGACCATCAAATTTAATGGACATTTTCTAAAAATATCACAAGACTCGTTTTTTGTTCCTTCACCTTTCAGAGTGATGCTTTTCCTGTCTTTTTAAATTTATTCCTGGATTAAATCTCATTTTTGATATTCTTTTGTGTCCGATACCACCCTGCCTCTCTGGGTTTGTGCGTAATGGTTTTAGAAGAGAAGCACTGTGAAATTTGTTTTGACTACAGAAAAAAATCTTTATCACTTACTTACCTAAGATGGGTGTCTATGGACATATGGACTCAAACAATGCGTACACTGCAGACAGAGCAAGTAGTTCATAATTCATTTTCCTATGCCCATATAGGAGCCACTATATCTTGAATCCTTAGACAAAAGTAAACGAATAATACCCAGATGAAGGTCTAGCAAATGTGATCTAACAGTGAAGTTCTGGTATGTCTTATGTTCTGACCAAGATCTGTGTGACCAAAAGCTTAGACAATAAATTAGGCTTTTGAAATAAAGGTAAGTGTGCGGATCCTTTGACCTTTATTCATTTTTGCACTTCATACTTGTCGTATTGTGCAGTAGCTTTGGTAATACATTCTATTCAGCGAACACAGGAAAATAGCCAGCAGGAGGATAAATGCAAGAGATGCTGATAGGTTGGAAAATAGAAATAATGAGGAGGATATGGTGACTGACTGAATAACAGACCATGACACAAGCTGTTTATTAGCCTTTCCATGTTCCCTCTAGGTTTCATTGCCCCTTAAAGTCCCAGCAGTGACTCCCAGAGCTCCATATCTTTTGTGATAGAAAGGTAAAGGTCAAGAGAGGTTATTATATTGCGTATGTCAAAGTTGAACGCAATGAGACATGATAAAAATCCAGCTGATGAAACTTTAGGACAGACTAGACTGTGGAGTAGAAAACGTCCCAGACAGGCCCAGCTCACAGTAAATAACAACTCTTTAAAAGTTTTTGCAATTGTTTTAGAAGAGGTGAGTGTCAAGTGTCAACGGCAGCTCACAGTCAGTCTTTGACGGATTATTTCTGATTTCTTGTTCTAGAGTTCCTGCCTGTTACCTGCTAACCTCTTCTTGGCAATGCCCACCTTGCTTGCAGATTTTTTTGTGATCCGTATTGGAGTCCAGGTACCCGAACTGTTAAAGAACCATCTACAGTACGGTAAAAATTAAGTCTGTTTATTTTTATGATGTTTTGTATAATAGTAATCATTATGTTAGAACTTGTTAATGACAATTTGCTTTTGTAATAAGTGGACTGTATAGCCAAAGCTGTTTTATTTGTCTTCATTTTTGCAATCTGATATCATGAGGACAATAGCACTAATTTAGACAGTGATTTACCTGTTGAATAAACTATAGAATGTTTTCATGTACTGTGCACACACCTGCCAGAAAATGTAGAAAATGTAAAGGAAATTAAATGTATCTTCATGGGAACTGGATAACCTCTGAAACATTTAGCACTGAGAATGTGTTCACTAGTCAACATGGCCCCCTGCTTAGTCTGAAATATACGGAAAACATAACAAGGCAGAAATTAGATTATCGTGTGTAAAAACTGTGCAAGTGGGATTTTTGATTTTTGCCCCACCATAAAAAAAAAAGAAGAGAAAACTACATTTGTGTTCATGGATTGACAATGAAGGGAGAGATGAAGAGAGAAAGAGAAGAAAGAGAGACCATGGGATGTTAAGGGGGAGTATGATCAAGATGAAAGTATAGAAGCTTTGATGGGGGACGAGGGGAAGATGAAGGGAGTGCTGGCAGCTAGTTCTCCCTCTCAGACACTCTCTCAGGGCAGACTGAGCTAATTTACTCCCTCTTACCCTTTCATTTAATCACTGTCGCTGTTATTCTCTTCATTTCAATTACATTTATAATTTCTTCCTATGCCTTTCTTGTTTTTTTTTTAAATAAAATACACAAGTGATGCCCCATTACACTCATCTGCATTCACTACAAATATGTATATAAATACGTGCACATGGACACAGTATAATTACAACAAAACTGTATACTATTTCAGATGGATGCATATCAATTATGTTATGGGTATGCCACAAAAAAAGATCATCAATCATCTCAAGTTGTTTCATATTAGTGACATACATCAATTCCCTCTGATTGGGTTTTCATACACACAGAAAGACATATACTGTCAATCATACGGAATGTGTCAACTGTCAGAGACTTTTTTGTACTGGTTACACTGTGGTAGCTACACTATCCCTTTGGTCCCTCTGGTTCCATTGCTGGCAATATAGCAAATCAATGCGCGAAACCACATTATGGTAATATTGGGTCTACGGGATTTTTGTAATGAAGAGCCTTGATAGTTCCCTATGAAATTATTGACATTCCCATCTGGTTGTTTTCTCTATAAAATATTTCCCTCTTGAACTATCATGGTATTTTTCAATATCACAGTATAACATTACCTACCCAAGTATAGGCTTTTATCCTTACTCCAACACACGCACACACAGCAGCTTTTACATCTCATCCTGAGGGAGAAGTAACATTTGACAAGGAGCATCTTTATTATTTCCGGAGAACCTGCTTAAACATGCAGCGATCACACACTCTGCTGCTTTAATCAATGACGTGCCAGAAAGTAGCTGATCAATAACACATCACCATGTAATCTGCTCCTTGACATCCATTACTGCTTGGCCCACCGGTCTGCATCATTTAGATATATTGTATGCACTGCAGGGTGGTGATATACAGCTACAGGCTGGAGCACGAGAGGTAGTAGAGTAATGGCAACTCAAGCAGCTCATAAATTTATATCCCACATGCATCAAGGTCAAATAATGGCCTGAGAGCAATTTATTCAGTCTAAAAAATAGAGGTACATAGAAAAGGGTTATGTGTCAGATTGCGCTCATCGTTCCTCACTTGAGTTTAAGTAGGCCTGTATGGCAGACAGCCCTTTAGGTTTGACTGCAGTCACCATCAGAAAAAGGGGCGCAGAAGAGCATTGCATTGATAAAGAGGAGCTGGGGATCGCTGCTGCATCAATAAGGCACGGGAGCAGAGCTGGAGCCTAACAGGCAGTACGTATCACACAACAAGCATGCATCAGGGAACTGGAGACTCAACAGAGTGTTGCACAGGAGAAAGCTGTTTTCCTCTTTGGCTATTTGTCCATCAGAATGCATCCCTTATGTACCCTCATAGGTGTGCCAGAGCTCTCAAACAAGAGTGGATAAAGTGGAGGGGACAGGGAGGGTGAGGATGGGTGGAGTGGAGTGTTTGTTAAAGAGACAAGGAGGATGGGGACAGCGAGACGAATGAGTCAGATTCTCCTACAGCTGTCAGGGTGTGGACATTCCTGACTGATGCAGTGGGCTTGTAGGATCAGCCAGGGCAGGGACGAGGCATGGCATAGCATGGTATGGTTACTGTTTGATTAGCCAACCAGCTAACGAATGTCAGAGGTGTAAATAATGAGTCTCCTGAATCAGCCTGTGTTTTTAGCGTGCCAGAGAGCAGTGACAACTGATGGAAGCTCCGAAACACTAAAAAGAAAACAGAAATGTATCAGTGACAGCAAACACAGTGGTGTTGCAGATACAGCATGGAAGAGAGGAGGGGAGAGCCTTTCAATTGCTCTGGACTGTCTAAACAAAAGATTAACATAATCTGCATTTCAAATCAGAGGGTGTTACAGGTGTTTACTGTGATTAAAAGCTCAAAGAGCTTTTATATTAATTGCTCATTTAGCAATCTTGCAGGACAAGGCATAAATAAATGAATAATACCATAAATGTTTCTTGTCACGGAAAAAAACACTTCATATAATCCAGCCTGATCAGGTGCTTGATTTGGCTGGCCTCTGTTTGACACAGAAATACAAAGCGAGGCTAAAAATAAAAAAAGATCACAGAGCCAAAAACTCCAACCTATGAATCTGAATCACTAGAAGACATACAGTATAATCTAAATTTCTGATGTGTGTGTCTGTGCAACACTGAATTCTGTGTGAGTATACAGTATGTGGGTTTAGGTATGTCTGCACACTATAAATATGTGCATATGTAGATAAGTGTGGGTTTAGCTCCATGTGTATGCGCTGTAGAAACGTGTTCCCCTCAGTGCAGTAGCGTTGACAATGTGGCCAAATCCTCCTGGAGGCAGAGTGTTTGGAGAGGGATAAGTCCAATTCTTCTGCATGACTTAAGACCATCTGCACACAACTCAACACATAACGGAATGAGCAAATGATGCTACTTTTTTTTTTTTAACAACTTTGACAAGGTCCTTTAATTTGGAGCTTGTTGTTAGAGCTCATGAAGAATGAAGAGTTGGAAAACAGGACTGGTTAACATGTCATCTACCTGTTAGTGATGCAGTGCATGTACTTCTTCATACATGTCTATTGTGGCTTCTCTCCTGTAGGGCCAACTGCCTTAGCTCGGTCCCACTCATCAAAAACTCTAGGCCTCACTGGGAGCAGTAATTGGACATTTCAGAGTTCACGATATTTAGTGCTAATTAGCAGCATTGCACAGCAGTAATGTGACGAGTGACATCCAGAGACCCCTCCCCCTCCACCCATTACCCGTAAAGAGCATGAGGAGCAAAGATATCAAGACACTTCCACTAACATGGATGACTACCCCCGTCAAAACCGACTTGGAGCACAAAGTTAAAAGGTTACCCGAGGATGGAGTAATTAATCCTTCCAGCCTTTTCAGCTCTGTCAAGCCCCTGCATCGTTTTCATCTCCTGAACTGTGCTGTTGTCCTGAAATTATTGAAGAATTAAAAGCTAAAAGTCATTTCAGCTCAATTGCATGAAGGGCAAAGCAGCATGGTTACACTGGGCTAAAATTAACTTCATGCTCGCTACCAAAAGGAAAATAAAAAAAGACAAGACACTGTCATAAAAATACCAAAGCTTTGAGTGTGTGTGTGTGTGTAGTTAGACTTTGTCATCCTGCCAAACAAATCTAGTTCCCTCCTCGGACAGCAAGAGAGGATCTGAACATTTAGGAGATGTACAGAGCAAATAATAAGCTGCCATTCAGAAAGGCCCTCACGAGAGCTGTCCGTAGTTTTAACTGTGATCGACAGGACTGACATTTGCTTAGTCAAACTCAGACTGTAGTCTGCGATCCTCAATGGGCAAAACTTTAACCTCAGCTTACAGCAGCCATGCTCTGTCAACAACCTCCCTGTATCTGCCTCATTCCTGTTAAGATAGAGATTAAAAGAGGCAGAAAAATCAAAAGTGAAGAGACAAAGACGTGTTAAAGGAAAAGAGTGAGGCAAGTGTACCCAGTCAACCCAGCCGGTCGGGGCAGACGGCCGCCCACCACGAGCCAGATCCTGTTCAAGGTTTCTACCTGTTAAAAGGGAGATTTCCTTGCCACTGTCTCTGTAAATACAACTGTAAAGAGTACGGTCTAGACCTGCTCTATATGAAAAGTGCCCTGAGATAACCTCTGTTATGATTCGGCGCTATATAATAAAATTGAATTGAATTGAAAGTGTATGGCTTTAAGACACTGTGTTTGCTCAGCTCAGAGAAAAACTAAACGGTCTGGTGCTGCAGAGAAGGAGCCATTAGCAGAATTTTAAGGAGATCAAGAGTAATGCAGCAGAACTGAACAGTCTAAAAGACTTATACAAAGTATATAGAGAATGTATATAGATAGAAAACTGTGGGTATTACATAGAGTACCTTCACAGATAATGAATATAGTAACATATATAGTGCTTCTGTATTTTTTTTTGTGACAACCAATCAGAGTTTTAGCTTTAAAGGATAATGGCATTTATGAGAAATACATTTTATGACATAAATCTCTCTGCCACCAGTGTTTCTGTACCATTTATGCCATGCTAACAATCCCTTTAATATACATGTGTATGGTTGTATTAAGCCGTTGTGGGAAATGTTTGCTAATTAATGAGCAGGACTGTCTGATGGCAGTATTGGATATTCAGTTTTTTTGCAGTGATGAACTACTTTGATTTAATTTTCTGGACTGGCTACAAACAGACTCCTGCATACGTTGTTCAACAAATCCTCAGTTGATTTTCCAGAAAATTTATTATTTTATCTTATACAGTGTATTGATATTTTGAAATTTACATATACCCTGATTATGATTTTTTTCTATATAGCCCACACCTGGACTGAACTGTTATGACAGAACACTGCAGAATAGGACGAATTTTTAAAGGCAGCGCAGTTGCATACAAAGGCAACAGAAAGACATGAGTGGGCGCAAATTCGCCCAGGGCAGGGCAAACTGAGGCTAAGATGCAACCATGCAAGTTAAAAATGCTTCAACTTGAGCAAAAAATTCCTGCGTTTCCCGGGGCTTGATGAATCTGCTTCGTAAACACACAGGTACAAGAGGAAGAAGAGAGACTGGAGGGAAGTAACAGAAAGAACTGGGGTCAGATGTATAAATGATGTGTATGCACAAAAAACACGCAAATGTCAATTGCCACAGGTGCACGTGTGTCCTGTTCTGCAATGACTGAGAATTATAAAACAGAACCGTGTGTATGCACAGCTTTACAAATCGAATGAAAAGAATGCATATACATTTTTTTGTTGTTGTTTTGTTCTTTTTAACCTTGAATCTACAGTTTTATACATGTAGCCCCTGGAGTTCATGTTGAGCTCTGAGTTCAGTCAGAGTCTGAGCTGAACACAAACACATACAGAAATACTCCCACACACATGGTTGCTGTGTCCAGTGCGAGCTAGCTCACAGATCATTTCTGTATAATCTGTACATTGGATGTTTGGGGCAAATAAACAGGGACTGCACAAACGGTTCAGTGGTCAAATTTGCATGAATGACGCCAGGCAAAAATTCATTTTTCTCTCTGCCTCAACTGAACTTTAAAATGGCTGTTTTGGGCTTAAAAGTGAGCTCCAGGGTTCCCATTAAAATTATATTTAAGAAACAGTAACTGACAGCTGACGTTTCGCATGTAGTGGTGATAGTTAAGGTTTGTATTACAGCTAAAGGAATGAATTTTGTCAACGGATGGTCCTCGTGCTGATAAAAACACCAGGATGCGGGCAGTTGTGTGGGTGTAATATTTGATCATTCATCAGAGGATATCACAGGTTAGACTACAAGAATAAATGGAGTGTAAAACTCTAAAAAAAAAAAAGGGTCTGGCGTGTTTTTACTCAAGCCATCATTAGCCTAAGTTGGTCATCAGCGAGCTTGTGCACTGTGTCAAAAGGAAGGCCAAGCCACAACAGGGTGTCCTCTTAATGATCTGTCTTTGAATCACCAACTCTCTTTGTATCGGGGCAGTTGATTCTGGGGAGCTGCTGGTTTCCACCCCCTATGGCACTTTTTTAGATTCAAGAGATTTTTGAATGTAAATACAAACACCCTCGGAAAAACTATTTTTATTAGATTCAATAAAGGCCCAAGTTTTTTGAGAGGGACTACCATTAATTGGTATTGTAAGTGTATGCATGTATGTTTGCTCTGGGGTCACTGGGGGTCACTGGGGGTCACTGATATACTGTAGTATTCCTTAGGACATGCAGCCACTTGTACCAACGCACTCATACTTTTTCGTATACAAACACACACTCATCTTCACTCCCTCTGCTTGCCCCGCTAACCCCCATTACCTCCCTGTGCTGAGAGAGAGCTTTCCCAGTCCAGGCCACAAAAGAGGCTCTCCTGCTGCCTCCCAAACGCTGACATGCTCACTCTTCTCCACTGCACTCCCTCGGTCTTTCGTTGCCTGTATTGCTCCCCTTACCCTATCTCCGTGTCATTCTGCAGCTCTCTCTCTCTCTTCATCAAAATTAACTTTGAGTTAGTTTTCTGTGTGTTCTGGTTCCTGGTCGTGCTCTGCAAAGTTGCTGTCAGCTTCAAACTGATGACCAACACGGCGAAGAAAACTTACAAAAAAACTACTAAGTCCACATTCTCTTAGAGACATAAATGGAAACACTGACCACTATACAGTAATCACAGCACACCGGAGTTTACAAAGATTACCAAATCTCTTGAGTAGCAGCGAGTAGATTTTTCGAGTACACACATTCAATGGAAGCTGTGCCATGTGCATTAAGTGCTCCTACACTCCTGGACTGGATTTTCCAAAGGTTTCCAGAGATACTGTTTGGTAAAAGTCACTTTTGAACAATTGTTTATAAAGTTTTATTTTTTACTGGGCCTGAAGAGGCAGGTTGCTCCCTTAAGCTGATTGACTGTCTAAATGCAGGATGGTATTGATTGTCCTTCCTTGGGTTTCACACAGTCTTGCTGAGGACACATTAAATGTGTTATAAGTCATTAAGAGCTCCAGGCTTCAAATCTTACCTGTCTAACTTAAAATATATTGACATATTGTGCTCTGACAAACTTTTTATTTTTTGAGGTAGCCTCCAGGT
Source organism: Xiphias gladius (assembly GCF_016859285.1). NCBI lineage: Eukaryota > Metazoa > Chordata > Actinopteri > Istiophoriformes > Xiphiidae > Xiphias > Xiphias gladius. Next base: position 17,610,937 of record NC_053400.1, read on the forward strand.
GTGTACTGATGCCTGGGCAGAGTGTGTGAGGGCTTGTGTGAGTGTGTTTGTTTACGTGCCTGTGTCTATGCGCGGTATACCCTCTCTGTACTGTGCTGAACACTGGGGAGCATGTGTCAGTATGCTTGTGTTAGGTACACGCAGAGACATTGAATCTGTGTGTGTTTGTCACTGTGTGTGTGGTTTGTGCATGTGTGTGTGTGTGTGTGTGTGTGTGTGTGTGTGTGTGTGTGTGTGTGTGTGTGTGTGTGTGTGTGTGTGTGTGTGTGTGTGTGTGTGTGTGTGTGTGCGTGCGCACGCGCGTACTGGGAGCAGGCTCGTCCTCTTGCTGCCCCGGAGGCTCAGAGCCCATTTCCTGTTGTGCAGTGTGATAAGTTTCCCTGTCAGATCCTCCCAGCACCACTATATTTCTGATAAGCTCCACTGCGAGTTTTCCCGACCTCTGGCACAGAGATCAATTTGAGATTGATTCAGAATGCCCTGCTGGGCCGAGCTGGAAGATCAATTTGAGATGGATTGTTCACGCCAGGGGGCCAATGACACGCAGTGCAGTGCTCACTTGCTTCCCCTCCTTTGCTTTCTTCACCCCTCACTCTCCCTGAGTGTTGTTATTTCTTTCTCTCTCTGCATTTTTGTCTCCTATCTACTCCTCTCTCTTACAGTTGTTTCACACTTGTCCTCTGTACTGTTGTTACTCTGTATTGCACCCTATACGTTTTCACCCTTTTGCATCAATCCTTATTCATGCCTCCTCTTCTCCCTCTCCCTCCTGCTTCCCTTACTTTTCTCCTCCTAGCATAGAGTAGGCAGTAGGGATAGAGATGACTTCATTAGTAGAGGGACCAACCCCTGTAGAGTGATAAGCCTGCAGGACAGAAGAGATATTTATCTGGCCACAGAATATACGGATACAAACTAACGAGCACACCCGTACACACTGACATGGCTAGCCAAACATCATATTTTCTCAGTTATGTGATCGCGGTTATTCGTGCCATCATGCCCTGAACTACCGGTGTCACCACCGCAGGCTCATGACCTTATCTCCACAGAACATCATGTCTACAGCCACCATATCACTCTCTCTCTTTCTTCATAGCTCTCTCTCTACCCACCCGTCTCCTATCTTCAGCTGTTCTCTGTTGTCTCAAAGGCTTCAGCGGTGGCCCTGAGACCAGCAGATGCACTCCCTTCCCTGCTCTGCACGGAGTGACCTTTTCCCCAGAAGTATATCCACCTCTGACTGAACTGACCTTTACCTACAGCACAGCCCCTGTCATGTCTCACAGGAATGGGCTGCAGACAGCACATCGTCTGTGCATCCATGCAGAGAGAAAGCCGACACAAGCACTGAGGAAAAGGTGGACAGAAAAATGAATAGTTAGTAATAGTGTAATGGATAGTTAGTGGGCTGTTTCTGGCCATGGCACAAGCAAAAACTTCCATTCAGGGTCCCCTAGTCACTCATTAAAGGCTAGCGTGTGAGGACGCAGTGGTGGAGGCTACAGGGTTCACTGAGCTGCAGACGGACTAGTGCGCACACAGTGTCATCCGAACATTTTTAAAGGCAAGTGTTTGTACTGCGGCTGTTCCAAATGGCCCCACTCAAAGGCAGGGTGAAAAGCCTGTCATCGTGGAGCGGGGTGAGACGCAATGAAACGTACAGATGGAGATAAGGGCACGCACTGATGGACAGTCTCTCCTCATTCGGTTGTACACACAGAAAGAGACAGAAGTAGTTGTGCTTAAGAGAGAATTTCAAACTCTGAGTATTTTTTCTCCTACTGGCCGGCCCCTCTGTGAAGTGGGCACTGAGTGTATGATTGTCGGTTCTGGTTACAAAAGTCACACAATATTGTTGGATTAAACAACCCAAATTCCAACACTGGAAAGGTGTGGGAAGTGGGGGGTTCAGCTGCTGTTAGATGATCTGACAAATGCTTTGTTTAAAGCATACTAATGCCTCACTTTATCAAACCTCTGCTACGGATGTTTTCTCTGTAGAGGAACATTTTATTACAGTCTTTCTGATGTTAAAACAGTTGTTTACTCACAGCAGTTGTATAAAAATCCCTTTATACAATTAAGATAATGAAATAGGCGTATATGAAACAAAACACAAAATAAATCACTGTTGTGTCTGTGATCTTAATCAAAACCTTTTCAGGCATCAATAGACCAGATTAGGGACGGAGATTGCAAGTCTGCAGCTGCACACTCTCGGTCACTACAATCTAATTCCGCAAATCAAAAGGACTTTGTGACACGAAGAGCCATCATGGTTGTAAATATCTACATTTTTACCGGGGTAAATATCACTGTGCAACACATACATTTATATAATGCCATACTCAAATCTTGTTGAGCTGGGAATTAGCCGTGGTGTCAGACATCAACACACCCACACACTGTGGGCCTAGATGGGTTTCGTCCTTGTTTTACAGTTAGTCATAAGAGCTGATTGGCCACGTTGTGTCTGACATGGCTAGAACAACGTTGCTACTCACAAAACGCTGATCTTTAGTCACACATGCCTGGAACTCTACCCACACTTCATTTAACTTCATTTTACCAAGGTGCAGACATAGGCAGAATGGTCTTGCTATTTGCAAAAAACAAAATGGCAAGAAATTCATCAGTGTGAACTGCAGTATACTCTGAGGTGCTTTTCAATATACAAAAAATGAACAACATAAACCAAAGTCATGCTACAGTGGGTGATTTTTCTTCTAACTGTATTTATGTTGTTTTATTAGTTTATTTTCTTAATATATATAAAAACAAACCAATATCAGGTACATGCTACGATGACCTGTAGCCAAGTCAGCAAACATGTCAGGCACTAAGTTGCATCTATTTTATATGTTTATTTATGTGTTTTTCCAAGCAACAAAATGCTATTTTTGTTGCCTTAACAGTAAAAAATATGTGTAACAATATATTAATAAATAAATAAATCTACCTTTATGCGACTCTGTGTAATATGCGCCCCCTCTTTTTAAATAATGTTTATAACTGCCATTTAAAAAATGATCAAGATATTATGTGTGCAGATTTAGCTGTTGGTGGGCGTCACAACAGCTGGCAGTCAGCTGTGTTGTGACAATCAGAGTGATACTGCAGAAACATGTCCAGCAGACTGAGGTCATTCATAAAAACATGTGAACGTCAACACTGCTTTCTTTACTGCAGCTTGCCTCCATTTGCCCTTTGCTTTTTCCCTGCTGTGGTTATTTTACAGATGTCAATGAGCCGCAGCTCAGGCTAGATACACTACTAATACAGTCTATAAAAATATTTAACAAGTGTTGCATGGAAAGGAATTAGATGGAGGAAGATGTTGCTAAAAATACACCCTCACCCTGCCTCTAAAAAAAGGATAATTCTGGTTTATTACAACTTCTGTCTTTATTTTAATAGTTTTGTTTATCATTTCTACTGGTTATGATGACATTACGCTAACCTAAGTAATAGATGAGATTAAGCAACATGGCGACATCTCTAGAACAAAGCCCGAAGTGGTAAGAAACCAGCATTCAGATGATCGTTTATCTAGATGTAAACTTTGAAGAGATTAGGCAAGTATGGGAGGTCAACTTTGAAACAGGAAGCTGGTCTGGAAAGAGTGGTGAATGTTACTCACCCTGAGAGTTTGGATCTGTATTTTACCGTTTGCCTTTGTCCACTCTTCCAAATAAGTTTGACTTACGTTTTTAATGTTGTATGATTATCTATTCTTCTTGCCCCATCAGACTCTTTTTTAGTGACGTTGACACATTCAAAGATCTCATCAATTATTGTGATGTAAACAATGTTACTATGAGCAATGGCAAAAATGATGGCTAAAACCATGATAACATGACCCAAGCTGTAGTAAACCAGAATTGTCTTTTTAGTTCCCCTAGCCTACTTATGTGACCCATTTCCTGTCACCCTCTTATCCATCTTTGTAATATCTGCCATCAGATTACACTTTAAGTTTTACCACACTGTGTATCACATAGGATAGATAAGACATCGTCCCCCACTGTCATGATAACTGCAGAGTCCATTTCCTGATGCCTCCACCCCTCCTGCCCCCATCAGCCTCTTTGAGCCTCTAAGACAGATCAGTCTGCTGCAACATTTCCATCCTACCAAAAGCTCTTCTCTGACCAGCCCCTCTGATAATTAATACAGATGAGAGAATATTAAAAGAATGAAGTGCATTGAAAAAGCAGACAAAAATATCAGAGACCAGATGCTCACTGCACTCAGTGTTCAGGCCAGTCCCCTCTCCTTCCTCTCTACCTCGTCCTTCCCCTCTCCACTGAGATACAAAATGGAGCAGTTAATAAAATGAGCACTGTAATAACCTTGAGGTAAAAACTGTAATAACTGAGGAAAAGCTACAGCTGTCAATATTGTTCTGGTTCCTCTGTAACAGTAACTGGCTGAAGAGACAAAAGGTAAGAAAGGACAAAAACCTGCTTCGCCATAGAAGCCTTTTTGCCCTGGTTAACCATGTCTCTTAAGTAAATGTATAAACACACACAGACTCACACATACAACACTCTGAGACCCTTCCTCTGGCACCTGAGCCAGACTATACAGGCCACACAGTACAGTGAGCTTTTGTAGTAATGCACTGGAGCATGCAGAGGCCACGGCTGCAGTGGCAGCAGCATCTGGACTGTGAAACGCTCGCCAATCTCTCCACCGCATCCCTCCTACCACAGCTGGGGCTCGCCAAGCTAGAGGGGACCTGTGACAGTCAGGCGATAAACGATGACAAAACCCTTATGTTGTCAGGGTCGCTCTGGGGCAAATAACCGTGGGAACACATATGAGAGAGGGGCAGTGGGAAGGGGGGGGCATGTCTGCTACAATGAGACAAGAAATGAGTTGGAATACATTAAGATATATACCATAAAAAGCTTTTATTGGGTTTAACTGTAGATAGAAGTTGAAATTTTAATTTTTTGAGCTTGATAATCCAACTTCCAAGCAATAATAGAGTTCAGAAATGCTGGCAATATGCATGGTGTTGCATCAGTAGATTACATTGCTTTAGCTTCTTAGACATGGGTTAGAAAGTTTGTTCACAAAGTAATCTAGGCCACAGGCAATAGTGTTTGTTTGCCAGCTCTGTGGGAAAAGTGGGAGGAGGGGGGAGATGGGGCACACTGCTGCCAGCAGCACAGAACAGGATTACTGGAGTCTGGATGGAGAGATTTTTGGTAGCTGTCTCGCCATGATTTACATTTATGACTTAAGCTATATTGTATTTTCTGTTTCTGTGAAATGATCATGTAGATTGGTTTTGTCTTGTAATGTATTTTTCTCTCGCATTCCCTACAACTCAAAACTGACTAGTGCTAGGCAGGGAAAGGGACTGCTTGCTTTAGGTAACTGAATGCATCCATAAACCTGAAATTGCCACAGAAAGCCAACTTGGTCTGCTTTAATGCTGCAATAAAGGATTTTTTTGGCCACGTTACAGCAGTGGAATCAAGTCGTAAAAACAACATTGATATAAAACCAATTTTTTAATTTATGCTATGGCAAACTTGTTAGCAAAACATTTCTTATTACAGAGCACCATTATCATTCATTTGGAGTCATGTTTCTGTCCAATATTCATTCTCTTTTTCTGTTTTCATTTTGTTTTTGGTCTTCACCAACCATTGGAGAAAGATCTGTCTCTTTACCTGTAAAATGCTCCGCTATGTCCAACAGCTAGTTACTAACTTTGTCTGCCCACTATTTTTTTTGCTGAAAACAGCTGCCGGCTTTGGCTGAAAATAGCTCTACGAGAGTGATGAGAGTAAAAGAACAGAGTAAAGTTGAGCGCCAGACAGCTACACAATGAGCCTAAAGTTGCTATAAAGCTCCATAAAGCTGAGGGGAGCTTCATATTCGAGTGTTTCAAGTGTTAATTCTCTGTGGGTAGATCACTACATCTGTAGCAACTCTTTTCACATTATCACGATTTTACATTATCTTTTGATGCACTCTTATTATAAAGAATATCAGTTTTAGCCACCTTAAGTCCATGTTATCTCTGAGAAAAATCAGGCAGGCCAAAGCTACAGTATATCAGTTCTGATACCTCAGGTGTGTTCCATTTGTGGCTGGTCATTGTGTGTGTGTGTGTGTGTGTGTGTGTGTGTGTGTGTGTGTGTGTGTGTGTGTGTGTGTGTGTGTGTGTGTGTGTGTGTGTGTGTGTGTGTGCGCGTGCATGCGTGTGAGTGTATGTGCGTCTGTGTGTGTGTGTGTGTGTTTTGTATGACTAACCTCATTATTGCATGGCTGCACGCTGTTGAATAACTACATGGTGGAATGGGCAAATAACATTTTAGGGTTTAAGGTTAGGCAGACATGGTTAGAGGGAGTGGAGGAGGGAGCACAGGCAGAAAGCTAGATTAACTGCTCTGAAGGACACGTACTATATGTAATGTCCCATACTGCAATATTTATAGCTCAACATACGACTGTATGATTTAATGAAACCAACAGGAAATGGAGCTGTCAGGAATGGAAAAGTATCAGTATTTATTGTGATGCTGAGAACATATGTGGAGTCCCAGTTATGCAAAAGAGCATAATAATAATGATATTTGCTGATTTTGCTCAGGACAAACAAGTTTGATTTAATATTATTATATCTGTTATTTCCTATACTTGTTTGTATTCCTGACCTATTTTGCATTTTGGTGTCCTAGGGCACATGACCTGCAAACTTTTTCAGCATTATTTATTATGTTTACCCAAGCTGCTTTAATGGGAGGATCTCTCCCCTCATTAGCTTCACTGACAGCAAAAGCCTTGTGCCTGTATGGATGAAGCCATTCAAAGCAATTTCATTATTGTACTTTTGCATCTATGTAAGGGGAACTAAAACATATATTTTCAGGAAAACAATAAATATTAATATTTCTTTATACCTTTTTGCTTTAGTGATGTTTCTTTAGTGCCTTTCTTTTTGTTTCCATGTCATGTACTGTCAGAAGGACAATATGTGGACTTCCAGAGGACATGTAAGAGAAAATGCACTTGAAGAGTCAGTGGGGTAAGAGCTGAGAAATGAGAATCTGCTCAAACTTCACACAGAGTATTTTCTGTGCTTTATGCTCATTTGACGAGCTCACGCCTACAGAGCTTCAGCAAGAGTATAGGATGCAGTTCAAGGAGAGAGTTGGAGGAAAGAGTAATGAAGGCATGAATGAATTCAAACAAGCCCACACGCTGTCGAATCTCCCACTGCCCTTCACCAGCTATCTAAGCACAAAGTTAATGTTAGTGTAGCTCCATGGCGCTGTATCGAACCACCCGCAATAAACAGTAATCAGCTCCAATCATATGTGTGCACTACATCAACAGATAGATTAAAACATTGACTGATGGAGACAGCACCTCTGGCAAAAATCCATAGCAGCTTATATACGCAGCTAGTATGAAGTTAATAACGAATAATGCTGCATTGACTGCTACTCTGAGGTGCAGCCATTGAGTTACAAGTGAAGGACCGCTTCAAATAATAAAGCACACGATGATCTGTGAGTGTGTGGGGGTGGGACTGTGTCTATGTCTATATGGGGGTGGTTCATACTCACCCGTAAGTGGTGTTGCTGGCCCTCTTACTCGCTGCCCTGGAGCGGCTGGACTTCAACTCTCCACTCATGTTCGTGTCTGCATGGAAGACCAACCAATTAACTTTCTAGTAATACAGTAAAGAGCATCATAACACAACACAGCAGGGGTACAAAGCATAGGCTGAGAGGAATGTTCAGATGATTAGCTAACGTGCAAACCCTGTGCATATTCTGTTCAGGGTTATCCTACACTCAAGTTACTCTTTATTTGAGCAAAAGTAACCTAATCTGTTGTAGCTGATGTCATCATTTCACATGGTAATGACTAAAGGGCTGGCTAAGACCGACAGTAGCTGTTTTTCTTATCCATCTTCTATCACTTTCCATCGATTGCTTCTGTCACTCCGAGCCAGCTGTTCACTTCCATTTTTGTCTCCAATTTGCATGCCGAAATCAGAAACCTGGTGGAGCTTTAGACTTGTTTCAAAAGCCAAACCCCATTTCTGTCTGTCTTTGTATGTTTCTCCTGAAAACACCTCCATGCACATACTTCAATGAGACAATTAACCATGAGCCATCTTGATTACAGGATTTACCAAATTTACCAAAGGTAAGAGTAAAAGAAAGAAAAAGGTAAGGGTAAAAACAGGAAAGGTGGAGGGGAGGAGAGGAGAGGAGAGGAGAGGAGAGGAGGCCGGTCTGACATGGACAGATGGGCGGTGAATGGAGCATGACTTGGCCAGCTGCACGTACACTCACACAGCGTGGCTGTCAAATGGCTGGAAGCTACAATTAATTAAGTATGGGTCTGAATGTGTGAAAAGAAATTTAGACACGTGTATGTGCCTTTACCTCCCACAGCAGAGATCATTTTCTGTCACACACTCAAACAGTGACCTGCTGGATGGCTTCTCTGCAGCCAACAGTGTCTCCACTGGTGACAAACTGGCCCCTGCTGCTGAAACATTACAGAAACTATGACTTGCCTGAGCCATGCATGTATGCACACCTGAAAACTAGTAGTAGCAGAAAACTACTACCGTGTAGCAAATACTGTATGAAGAATATAGACCAAAATCAAATATAAGCATGTTTTAGATACCTCAATATGCATAAAAGAGGGAATAATACTGGTATTTCAAAAGATACTATAATCTCACTTAGATAACTGGTTTCACACCATATTGCCCACCTCTACTGGACAGACCAACTTTCTATATACCAGTTTAGTATTTTCACATCTTCCTTCACTAAGATGATAAAAGTTTGATACCTAATGAGAAGAATGATGTCAGAAAAAAATCTTTAAAAACAACCTGGACTGTTCTTCATCTACACAGACCTGGGTGTGGCAGGAGGGAACAAAACTGAGTTTTATGATGTTTTGCTGAGCAACAAGATGACTTTATGATTGACTGCATGATGAAGCCATTACACAGGAGGAGAGGGGAAGGATGCTGCTGAGCACAGTTGTCTCCCTCTACAGGCGCAAAACCTCAGGAGGCAATCAGACTGCTATTCTGTAAACAAAATCCTATATACGGCAATTTGCTTCTCCAGTGCAGACTTCAAATTCACTCCCCTACAAACACACCTAAACAAACATACACACACGTATATTTTTGTTAAATGCATGAATTATAGCTTTTAAATTTTAAATTGTACAATTGATTTGCTTTTTTGAGTTTTATGTTGCACTTAATTTTCACAGATACAATTTCCTTCCTTTACTGCAAACTGGGAACTGTTGCTTTTTAGCAGTTTTGCAAAGTTTATGGATGTTTTAATCTACAATGATGGCACATCAATGATGACTGTAATGCTGACAAAAGCTGATTCCTTTTCCCTCCCTATGCTTTTTTGTTGTTATTGTTCTTCTTCTTAATGTTATTATTAATGTTATTATCAATGTTATGTTATGTTATTATTCTTTGGGTGAACCTCACAGGTGTTCTCACCCCCTACTTGGCCACTTAAACACAGAGACCTATGTAAATCCACATGTCTTCACTGATCACTCACATTAAGCTCAGTACCTGTGTTGACTGAGGCGATGATGAATGTGATGATAATGGTGATGGGATGTTGTTGTTGTGATCCAATTATACATTCTTCACTTACTGTTACCCATATCGGTAACACTTAAAATTAACCCACCCTATTTAGCATTTCTAAGCACTGTACAAACCATTATTAATGGTATACAGAACACTCTTATGTTGTTGTTTTCAAATATGAGGACATTTTTAAGTGTTTGTTAAGGTACAGTATATGTCAAAAACAATAAATTCTCCTATGAAAACATATTTATATTACTACAACTGTGTTTTACTATATTGTGATTCATTATCTCTTTATACTGTTTACAAACCACGAAATAGGGGGTGTTAAAGTAAAGTGTTAAAGATACGATACCTGATCTTTTGTTTCTTATTTTTTTAAATGATTGTTTCAATTGTATTTATTAGAGTTTGTTTAAGTGAAAAGTATTTGAGGGAAAATATTTGACTCATGAACATAACAAAAATAAATAACTGAAAAAAAATTATAGTCAGTCTACATCCCATGTGTGTTGAAATGGCTCAGGCCGTACCTTTTGTACATCTCAGTTGTCTATAAAACCGGGTAAAAATGGCAGCACTACCGTAGTAAAAAAACTGATTTCTGATTTTTTAAAGACTATTTTGCCATTTCAGTGGTATGCTTTCCTCTCCATTAACACATATGCTGGGATGGATCACAGACAATTATTGTTAATAAATGTTATAGTATTAATCACAGCCGGCATGTCATAATAACATTATATTGGGGAGTCATGATTCTCACTATAGACCAGCCAAATCAGGGACAAGCCCAAGAGACTCAAGCTAAAAAAAGGACAGATAGTCTATAAAGAAATATAACAGGATACTAATCTAACAGACGGCATGTTTGTAAAATAGGAGCAAAGGGCATTAGAGGACACATCAAGGTCACACACGATCAGCCATAATGAGTTATAAAAGCCCCAGCCTCTGCCACAGTCTACGGTCTGTCACAGTGCTATGTATCAACGGATGTCAGGGAGAGTGCCAGACTGTCGCTATTGAGCAAAAGTGAGAGCTATCTTAATCACACTACCTGGAAACAAAATTACACAGTAACAATGTGGAAAAGGTTTTGTTTTTCTGGATGTAAGGGGGTTGGGGGGTGGGGGGCGCAGCTTTTTGTTGTTCCTGCTCCAAGAGAGCTACGTACACTGAAAACACAACTTTTCTATCAGAGTCAATTAAGTATTTTTATTAAATATATATTACATAATAATAATATATACTACTTCAGGTAATTCATGCGTGCAACCGTAAAACATCAAGACCGCCATGGAAGCTGCAGACACACATGAATTAGAGGAATTTGTGCACAGCATGCGCTTTATTTGGCAAGCAGCCTCATCTTCTGCATGAACACAAGCAGACACTCACACGCGCACACACTCACACACACGCACACACACACACACACACACACACACACACACACACACACACACACACACACACACACACAAACACACAAAAGCCAGTTTGATTTGCCTTGAAACCCAGACTGACACATACACACACAACAGGAATATACTAATGTGAATAAGAAATAATACATTAAAATTTTATGTAATTTTAATCTGTGCATCAAAACATCATTAAATTTTCTGTCTTCTATCTCATTTTCTTTCTCCCTGGTTCTTCAGTTTTTTACGCAGTGGGTTAAATTTTTTTGATGTATTTTTCAGTTTCTGCTGAAAAACAACTTCTAAATCACACAACTAATTTCAGATGAGAATACAAATGCTTGAACTGATGACTCACACAAATATTTTAGGTGGTATTTCAATTCGAGAAAAAAACATGTTTTGTAATCCTGCTCACATGTCTTTCTTTTCTCAAACGTTCCATCCAAAAAGACAAGAAAATACAGCAATTAAAAGTGAACATCTCTGCAACAATCATTTAAACTAGGCCAACTGAAACTGAAAAATTGATTTCACTCTAACTGGCTTTGGCAGATTTTAGAAACTATTTCATAGCTTTGTGAAAAATTATGCTGCAGTATGATTTTTTTCTGTTCTGTATCGTACATTTCCCTTTATTAATGGCACTTCTTTCGATATAACTGGTGATAAAATTGCTGAAATATACAAGTTTGTTTTAGTTTTAGTTTTTAGTCGATTGTGCACAAAGAATTTCTACACTTGAGTGTTCATTTTTTGACATCTATTTTGCCTTAAACTAATTACCTAGGTGTACTGTGTACTGTACGCTCTGTTGTCATACTTTCTGTTTGCATCCTATCATGCATTTTAAAACATTTTATAGATGAGAAAAGAGGCCATTCTTGGCTTGTTTCCACATTAATACACACACAGCTTTTTAGCTTTCACTTGTCACAAAATGTATTAATAAGTCCACAGTCTAGCACCCTACATACGAAGAGAAGGTAATTTGTCAACGGCAGATGTAAAAGTACAGCACGCATGCCTGCTCTCCTCTCTCTGACATGCTGCATCTTCTCCATTTCCTGCACTGAAACTGACCTCAGGTCAGACTTAGCGCCAAGCGGCCATCATGAAGCTTTAGTTTCCACTCTCAGAGCTAAATGCAGTGTAATTACAGGCATCACTGTCAGCATAAACTGTGGATTATGATCCAAACAGATAATGAAAAAGGCATTTTGAGAAAAAAGCTGGTTGTCTGCCACAAAGAAAGATTGGATCTTCACACCACAGCTGCGGAAAAAGATGCAAGTGAAAGTTTTTGCATTACATTTAGGGAGATACAGTAGTGCCATGAATATGCATGGTCTGATAGACGCTGAAAAAATCCCACATTACTGCAAATCACACAGAGACAGCCCACTTTTACTGTCAAGTCTTTCAGCTTGTATTGAACTCTACTGAAGCCTTTGCTTTCCCAACAGACATGTAGCTTTGACAGTAGAGAGCTATTTCTCAACTGGTGTGAAAGTTGTGAGAAGATGCAGCCGCTCTGCCTGCACGTCTGGTAAAGTACTCTTATTAGGAATTGTTCATAAAGGCACCATTAAATCTGCAGCAGACAAAAACGAGAACAAAATGTATGCTTAATCCATCACCACAGAACAGGATTACGCCATAATTAAGCTTTTGGCTGTTTCTGTCTTACAAGCCATTATGCCCAGAGAGAGAGTGCTGACCTTACCAGTGTGACAAGACAGCGTGAGCTTTGATCATATGTACCTCACAGTTTCGGTGTTAATATGAAGTTATCCGAAACACCCCTTCATGCTTCACAAAGTTGACATTATAAAGTCCAGCTTCCCTTGTATGTCCACAGACCATTTTCTACACCTCGACGTGATTGGATCAATGTGTAGGTACGGGGAAAGCCACAGAGAACAGCTGTGGGCCAAAAGTGAGAAGGAACCTGGGATTCAGGATGAAGTACAGAGATGAGCAAGTAAAGGCTGGATATATGGAGAGAAAGGCTTGTAGATGGAAAGGATACAGATTGCAGGGGAGAGCAAAAAAAAAAAAAGAGAGGCACAGTGGAAAATATTGTCTTTCGGAAACACAGTGCTGCATGCAAACATCCACTGACACATGCATGCACACACACACAAAGGAATCAACCCTGGTATACTCACATCTTGGGCTGAACAGGGTCATATCAGAGATGCAAAAACAACCAGCCGACAGTGAGAAGAGAAGCTAGCCAAATATTTCTTTGCTTCTCTCTTGCAACTCTCTCTTTTTACGTCCTCACTCTTGCTCTGTACGTGTTTGTGTGTGTGTATGTGTGTGTGTTTTCAGGCAACCGTTTGGCTGACTGCTGTGATACTACTGAGTCAGTGACAAACCAGCTAGAGAAGCACCAATGGGATATACCAAATATTTTCTCATGGCAGGGGTGGACGGGGGTGCAGTGGGCTGTTCCATTAGCAGGAGAGCTGGCAGGAGGATTGGATGAGTGTGCAGCTGATTTCCCCTCAGCAACAGGAGCTTGGCTGGAGCTCAGGGCTCACAAATTCCAGCCAGGCGAAGAGGAAGCTGCCAGAGTGTTTGTGTGCATGTGGGTGATTGTATCTTAATGCATATATCAAAGAGCAGAAAACCAAAGACAGAGCTATGCACTTGCTTCACATTCCACTGACACCATACAGGCCATCAGAGTATATACTCACATAAACAAATAAAATGATAAAGACACCCATTCACGAGGATGATGACGGGAAAGAAAATAGGCTAACCATGTTGTAAGAGGATATAAATTAATGATTCTCTAAAAGAAAGGCCGTCAGGGAATAAAATATACAATGAGGACATGCACTCATGACATGAGTGACCTGATTTAATCTCTACACTGAACCTGAGCCGTAGTGAATAGGTCGGCTACATGTAAACGAACATGTAAAGAAACTAAAGCTTTTAATATCTCTTCAGTAAAATCATTATTAAAAGACATGAAAACATTATTTCCATCACTCGGATCTTGATTACATTAAATATCGTGTCTCAGTTTTTACATATTGTAAACTGTGCGTGCTGTCTAATTGTTGTTCCATTTTTGTTGTGCCGTAGTTGAGGAGAGAATACACCTGAGGGTGTTTAATCTCTCTGGCTCCTGAGGCTTTCATGTGGGTTTAATTAGCTTCTTTAACAACCAACACAGGGTAGGACTGGCTGGAAGCCAAACTTTAATCTGAGTCAACTGTAAAATGATTATTACCTCTTTTCACACTACACTTAACCCAGGCAGAATTGCATTATTAAGCTGTTAACCCTTGGACTACTGTGATCTCAGTGGTGTGACGAGGAGCTAAATTAGCCCTGGGCCGTCGGTTCTATAAGGTACACTAGCACTCAATTAGAAATATATAATGTGAAAAGTGGTGTATACTATTTTATCACAACACATAAAGAACTTTGTGGTTTTAATGCCGACAGGTTCTATTGGATTTAGTAATTGTTTTTTGTAAGTTTCCATGTATCAACTGAACTACCATGTGAGTCAGTGACACATCAAAATACATAAAGCAATATGAGCACAATAAAAACATGGCATTTTTTAAATAAAAAGATAATAATATATTGCACAGGGTGTTCCCTTCAAATATACAGGTTGTAACTAAGCGCTCCCGCTGCCTTGTGTGGGTAAAGCCTTCTATGTTGGGCTGTATTTGGTCATTGTTACTCTTTGGTATAATATGTAATGCTTGGAACAAGAAAATGAGAATAAAAATGGCAACAGGATTTTCTTACAAGCTGTGGCTGAATGAGGAGGATGACCATTTGTAGATATACTATGTATGTGTTTTAATACTGCAAAAACAATGGAATCTGAGGAAACATCTCAGCTGTTACCATATTTCATCGCTAATAGCAATGAACATTGCCAATAAAACAGTGAAAGTTGTTGGAATAGCTGAAAAAAACCTCAATATATGTGAGTATTATAGAAAGTATGCTTATGCTTGATATAGTTAAATAGTATAAGCAGACATTATACTGTGTAGGACCAACAAGAAATACCCCTTGATGCCAGTAGTGTCACAGCAGTTACCCCTGGGTGTGTTATAAGAGCTGGATACAAGCTCAAAGGTGATGCCCTGTTTTTTCCAATTAAAGTTGTCCACCTACTTTATACCACTGATTTATCAAGAGAGCTGGATATAGCATGGTGGCCTCAGAGTGCAACAAAAATCCTGGGATCCAGAAAGCATTTCCCCCATAGAACAACTATACGACATAGTGTATCTGCACAACAGCTGACAGGACACTTTGAATGGCAGACAAAGTCACTTATTAGTCTTTGTATTATGAACGTGTTAAAATTCGTAAAACTTAAATCAGAGCACAGAAAACCTTGTGTGTGTGTGTGTGTGTGTGTGTGTGTGTGTGTGTGTGTGTGTGTGTGTGTGTGTGTGTGTGTGTGTGTGTGTGTGTGTGTGTGTGTGTGTGTGTGTGTGTGTGTTTGTGAGTGTGTGTGAGTGTGTGTGCGTGTGTGCGTGGTGTTATCTCAGTGTAAATGAGATGACGCACCAGTGGACAATGTGGAAGCCTGAATGGGAAAAGCAATACTGTTTTAGGTTATGAAGGGCTGATCCTGGCCGACTGCCATCAAACATGAATCACACAAAAATCATATCTTGATAAAAAATCCTAACGGCTTTTAAAAGTATATTGGAAATAATAGTTCCTATTGACATCATTCTAAAAGTATTGTCTTTTTAAATGTATGTGAGTTTTGTTCAGAGTTTTCTGGGCCAGACGTTATCACATAAACTACAGTTCAGACTGCGACCACTATGCTAAACTTGCAGCACAGCCCAGCAATGTTCCTGGAAGCTTGTGAATCACACAGGAAATCAGGAGCGTGTACAGACAGTTGTCTTTGTATGTGCAAGAACAAAACCAAACATTAATACTCACTATTTATAAATTTCTCTACTGCAGACGAAAGGTTCCATTTGTTTATGGCTTTGACATCATCCAGCCTTTCCAGATAGGTGCATTTGTGTTCACTGTCGGCCATTAGAGGAATTAAAAACAGCAGAGAGGTGAGGGGAGTGAGAGAGGGACAGTAGGGAGGGAAAGAGGTAGTGGAGCAGAACTCTGCTTGATACAGCCCAGCGGACTGACTCACCTAAACAGAAATGGCTGAGGGGGAGGGCAGAGGCAAAGAGAGAGAAAATTAGCCTGCAGGCTCAGGAAATGGCTGGAATGAATTTAAAAGTACAGGGAGCAGAACAAATAAGGGCAGAATATAACAGTGGGAAATATTAGGGAAAAATGAAACAAAAAAAAAATTCTTGAGTTCAGAAGAAAAAAAAACAACCAGAGCTGATATACAGGAGCCCAGCTGAGGCATAGATTCAACGGGTTTGGGAATTAACAGAATACATGTAAATAGATAGAAACAAATCAGGTTGAAGGTACCTATGGAAATAGAATACTATTTGTGTAATCTGTTATTTCACAAAAGTTATTGATACATGTAGCTACCTCTTGAAAACTGGTTCTCACTGGTATTTCTGAGTGAATGGAGACTATAGGCTTGCAGAAAGAGGTTTGTTTAAGCTCAGGTACTCAAGCTGTGCTTAGCCAACTGACAAATTGACCACATAGCAAGGCATATAGGCTGTGGGCTGTCTACTGTTGATGCACTCTCACAAGGAGGCAGGCAGTCATGCTGAGGTTCAGCAGTCAGCTAGTAATGACTGAAAACAAACAAAAACAAACAAACAAACAAAACAAAAAAAGTCTTGACACATAGGCCCTCCAAAAAAATGTGAACATTTTTCCTGCACGGAAACTCAAGCGTAGAAAAACAGGCCGCATTTTTGTTGTTTGTGTGATGGATCTTTTGAAATCAGTGCTAGACTCTCAACCAAGATCCTAACTTCTTTGTTCTGACTCATAGTGACACCACTAACTGCTGCTGCATTCAGAAACAGTATCATTTAAAGCCAAGTCACAGCTGAATTCTCATAAAGATTGAAATGCAAATCTTTCGGAAGGAGAACATGAAAATAAGATATTAAGAGTGTAGAGCTTAGTGCGAGCTTCTAAAGCCTGCAAATCATAGCGCAGGACTATTTTTTGACCACAGAGCTTAAAAAATATCTTATTTAATGAAAATCAAAACTACAGTATTTTGCCCCTAAAATTCAGTAATTTACAGCACATACAGGTAACAGAACAGCATATGAAACCAAATGGAATAGCAGACATATCATACGGTTTAGTTTGGGGTTTTTTTTCTCCATCTACCTATCTCGTCGTCATCTTTATTATCCTCTAGGCCTGCTGACCACCTGCTAGTTTTTGAAATAAAAAACATCTTTCAGTCTGGCATATTCACCTGCCTCGTGCTTCTGTACTTTCTCTGTTTCAATTTTTCCATTTTCCCAACCTGCATCTGCTTCTTTTCTTCATTTTATTCTGCATGTGGTATGTATAGAATGTATAAAACATATGTTTTTAGCTGACCAAACACAAAACAACATTAATGTGTTAAAGATGTGTGTTTCAGTAAACATCTGTGTGCGACACTGTCTACTAGAAAGGCTAATTTACATCAGCAGCTATGTTTTGGAAGGAATGCATAGTAATGCCACCTGAATTACATTTTTTTTATCAGGAAACATAAACAGGAAACATTTTTAATAATCCTATCTGCAAAGTCACAAAACTGAATGTATCTGCAAAATATTCACGAATGTACTTCCCTACAGTATCTGCTCATATGTAACTATAGCATCAATAATGATTTTTTTTATGGTTATGCGTAGGAACTCACAGTACTTGGTTAAACCAGCCATGACTAAACCTGATTTGTGTGTGTGTGTGTGTGTGTGTGTGTGTGTGTGTGTGTGTGTGTGTGTGTGTGTGTGTGTGTGTGTGTGTGTGTGTGTGGTTTTTTTTTTTAATGTTTACATCTAGTCGCTAACTTTGTCTGCCTGCTCTTTGGTGCTGAACAGCTAGTGTACAGTGGGTTTTTGAGCTTTTTGCTACGAAAGCTGTTGTGGCCTAAAATGATGCTATGAGAGTGGTGAGAGGGAACCAGAAGAGTAAAGCTAAGGGCTAAAAACTTAGCTGTAAAGCCCCATCCTCTGTAGGTTCATCACCCTTTCACACTGTCACACTTTCACAATCATTGATAAACTGTTTAAATAAAAACAAAAGTTCGGGAAAGATCATGTTATATAAATTTTAATTCTATAAATGTTAAAGAGACAATGTAGCTGTATGAGACTCAGAGGAAACCATCAGTGGTTGGTTCCTGTTTTAACTCAGCTTGGTCAGTTTATAAGACGACCTCGAGCCGGCACGTCCCACACACACCCTCCTCTCCTGATTAGCCACTCTGAGCGTTAACAGACAGACAGAGCAGAGCATTAGCACCCAATGAAAATCAGTGTTC
The DNA here is from genome assembly GCF_016859285.1 of Xiphias gladius. Lineage (NCBI taxonomy): Eukaryota > Metazoa > Chordata > Actinopteri > Istiophoriformes > Xiphiidae > Xiphias > Xiphias gladius. The sequence continues at coordinate 17,629,448 of NC_053400.1, forward strand.
AGCGAGGTATTGCTGTATCTTGACATGATAATCTTCTTTTTAAATGCAACACTGCACTCTTTTCCCCCCACCATGGAGCACTGCAGACAGCTCATACATTATCACTGAGTGCCTTTTCTCTCTCCCTCACCCTCCTTTTCTATCTGCCCCCCCCCCCCCCCAACACACACACACACACACACACACACACACACACACACACACACAACACACACGCATGCACACACACCGTCCTCCCCTGCCACTCTCTCTCTAGCTGGAGTGTCTCAGTGTGAAAACCTCATTATGTTCTGCTACTGGACCTGCAAACTCAATTGGACAGAGAGCTATAGTCCGGGTCTGAGCCAGTGTGTCTGTATTGTGTGAATGTGTGAATGTGTGGATGTGTAGCTGCACGTGCATTCATGCCTTTGTGTGTGCGTGCAGGTACCTGTTTGCGTGATCAGTGGTGAATAAATCAGGCAGTGCTCCATCAGTGTGACAGTGCGCAGGTGGGGAAATTTTCTCCTTTTTTTTGAGCACTGGGTAACTGTAGCAGCAGCATGAATTGGCCAGGCGGATGATAAGAGGCCTGCGGCCAGCTACACATTTCACAAAGCATTTACTGGCACCTCATTCACTCTACTTTGCTGCCGGCCTTCAGCTATTACACTTAACACACAGTCTTGTTCAATAAAAACCATTCTTAAGAACCAGGGTGTCTTTTTTCATCAAGTATGCGTATAGATATATTCTTTTATTTTTTTTAAGTTTTAAAAATTGGACACAGTGGAGAAGAATCTACAAACCCTGGAGTCAAATCTTTTTGCTCCTGTGACTGAAAAATGGAGGCTGGTGCAGTGTGCTGTAAAACATAGAATAAGTCGGTGTCTTTGTTGTTGGGATTTGGTTTTCATGCTGGTAACTTGAATGTGAGATAACAGTAGCCTCTGTCCAGTTTGATCTCAGTTTTGGATTAGGCTGTCTCTCCCTGGAGCACCTCTCGGAGGCAGAACACACATACCGACTGTACGCCGTTTCCAAACTTGTGATGTATTGAACAAAGAAAACTGGCTCGACGAGGAGTAGTGCAGATTCCTCAGAGGATAATCCAACTTAAATTGGCCAGTGTCTGATGAGCAATTAAAGGGAGGATTTAGTTTTGTTCAGAGATAGTGAGAGTGTAAGACTCAGTTAACTTCACTTTAGTGCCTCTTTCCTTGTCTCCTGCCTTGAGACAGTCAAAATGTGTGTGGCTGAACCGAGTAGCATTTTCAAACAGCCCCATTCATCATCTTCCACCACCCTATCTTTCTGCGTCAGGGATAGCCTTGTTCACTTGGACTGCCCAACTGTGACGAAAAAAAAACAAACTTCTTAACTAACCTGACGAGAGCCTGAGAGAAAGCAGAGCAGAGAGAAACACATGAAAACACACAATAACAAAACACTGCAGAGGTAACATGAAAATTATTCTGATTTAAAACATTAGATGACATGTTGATAAGATATTAGCTCTCATGTACGCTGAATTTGCTGTCATTTTCACTGATAAATTATCATCTCTCTGGACTCTACAGAAATAAATAGTTTTGTGCAGCAGCAGCTGTGGGATGTTGAACAAGCTGTAGGCACAGAATAATGATTCATACCCAAGAGCACACTTAATATCTGCAGAATATATACGTATGTGACTGATTTTTATTTTATACACTGTACCAGTACATCAAACCCTGGAATTTAAATGGATCTGAATCATCTATAAGAATTATATTATAATATAAAAGTGTAATGCAAAAAAAGGTAATTATTCTGATGTCTACTGCATCGTGGCAGACCTGAAAATATTAGCTACTGTGAGCAGGTAAGTATAGTATTTGACTATTTAAGTAAATATTATTCAAGCATCTAAGATTACTGAGAATACTGAATTTGATTCAAGACCAAGTAAGACAAAGTAAGGTAAGTACAGGGACTATATAACATTTAAAAGAAAGAAATATCACAGTCTTCCTTGTATTGATGAAAAGTTAATTTCATAATCTTACAGAGCTGCTTGCTCAAACCCACACACGCAGGGGTTTTGCTGCTATAGCCTTACTTGGTTCTGACCAGCAAACTTTGAAATATATGCAACTGAGATTGTAATTTAGTTGGCAGCCTATTTATGCATTCAGTAAATATGGAGTATCATTTTGGATCAATTTGGAGTCATGTTTCTGGCAACCTGGCAAATCTAAGTTCAATAGTCACTCTCCTTTAGCTCTGTTTTTGGTCTCCAGCAATTTCTAGCGCATAGCAGGGTTTTAGAGCTTTTCCCCTAAAAACAATTGCCCGTCTGCGTCTGGAAAAGAGGTGGAAGAGAACAGAGAGGATGAACCCAAATGGTAAAGTTGTGGGCCGGAAAACCAGAACAACGTGCTGAAAAATGCTTTAGAGCTGAGGGGAGCTGTGGAGTCAGGTGATACCTATATGTTGGTTCATCAGTAGAGCAACCACATTTCTCATGATTTATTGTTAATATAAACCTGCAGCTGCTTTAACACTTTAAGCCAGTCTGTGTCTGTGACCTGTTAACTTTACCAGACCTTTGATTTCATCCTTTGAGATACTCTGCAAGGCATAAACTGATGTCAGCTGCAGAGTAGATGATGCTCCACACTACTTGTGCTGTTGACAGAGAAACTAAGTGATGACTTGATGGCTATTTCAACATTCAGTTTCTGTTGATTATCTCTGGCCTACAACTGACACTGACACAAGATAATTAATGAATATATTTTGTCTTCTCTCCCTCTCTCTCTCTCTTTCTCTCACTATCTTCTTTCTCTCTATAAAACTGAATGTGTTTTAGGGGAGATGAAGAGCAGTAAAGCCTGGTTTTCCCATTACTTCAAGTTGCAACATTATGCAAGCTAATTGTGTAATGATATATTTCCTCTCTTTGTTTCGAATGATTACCCATCAGGTTGTATTTCTGGTCAGATAGAAATTTTTTGGGATCATGTCACTATTCTATGTGCTGCGTGGGCCTATTTGTGGTTAGAAATGTTGCAGATTTTGTGTGTGTGCAGTGTGTGTGTGTGTGTGTGTGTGTGTGTGTGTGTGTGTGTGTGTGTGTGCGCAGTGTGTGTGCAGTGTATAAGTGGTGTTTTCGTATTTCGGTGTGGTCAGCGTCATATGTATCAAATTCATGCAAACAAAATATTCAAAAAAAGTGTTGTAAATATAGGACTAAGTACAGACAGGCTGACCAGAGGGTATCTGAGGGCAGCAGGACAGTTAAAGAAACAAGCTTGTGAGGTTAACACAGTATGAAATCTGGATGGGGAAATTTGTGCAGAAAGTGAAAGCCAGACTCAGCCCTCCTCTAACAGCTTCCACTGAGGGCAAACAAACTTGTTGTCCAGAGAGAAATGGGAACAGCTGCTGGCCTGAGAAGTAGTTTTCCCACTTAAACTTGCAACTTGCAATGTTACAATCCTGGATAACATTTCCCAGTGGTTAGAAATGTTTCATCTTTCTTCTTGATAAATGTTGTTGTTGTTTCTAGGTTTGGTGTATTGAAATGAACTAAAGGATTCATGAACTCCATCATTCATTTAGGTCACTTTGTTGATACAGCAAGGAACAACCCACTGCACTGTAGCTGCAGTATTGATTCATTTATGTATCATGGGTTAAAAGGGAATTGATTAACAGTAAAATGCTAAATTCGTCCGACGATATTCTGCAAAGCAGATTCACAACCATGAAGATGACGAGCCAAAGGAGCAACAAAACACAACAAAGTGTTGCAAACATTCAAGAATTTACCCATTACTCTGTGCAAAATCCAAAGGATTCCTATTTGCTAAAAATCTGAAAAGGGTTAGATATGCATGGATCATATCCTGCCTGGACTAGTCATATTGTTAAGATTTTCCCCTGGAATTTGCAGAAAGTCCTTCTGTTAAGAATGAAGAAGGTACACAGATTTTCTTTACTTATTTCTTTTAAAGCATAGTAAGTATACTCTATTTATATAGCCATTTCAATACTGAAGTTAAAGAAAGAGTAGAAGGAAAGGTAAAGATGGAGATAAATTATGTTTAAAAACATGGATACAACCTGTAAAGATCTATCAACAAAAAACAACTATCATTTTAGAAAAAACAGCAATTTAACAGGCAATTTATAAGTTACCTTAAAAATAAAAACTGATTGCTCTCAGGGAGCTACATTATGTCAAAGAACAACATGGACAGGAAATATGCAGTTACCGAACTCCTTTACTGCTGCCTGTAAACATTAGAACTGATTTTTAAGATATCGCTGGTCTTTTTTGTGCTCAGGTTTGTCATAATAGCTCTATACGAGCCGGTGTGCTGCCAGAGATGAAATATTCTACATGAGGAGATCAGGCCGAAAGAAAAAATGTTTTTCTTATGATTCAACGACGGCAATGTCCATTCAAGTGTTGGAAATACCAGAAAACAGCCCAATGTGTAACACTATCAATTGGAAAAAGGTTACAAGATTGTTTAAGCCGCTCACTTCTCTCCTTTGTTGCTCCAGCGGTGCGGCTCAGCTTCCAACACCAGAAGACAGCGGGTGGCTGTCTGTAACTGAATGTATGTAAAGCAGACAGGATTATAAAAAAGAGTAGACAAGGTCAGCAAGCCTTCTTTGGATGAATAAGAGTCTGTACAAATGATGCAGAATAGCGTAAATTTCAGTGTATTTAAAGGAGTCTCTAATGTGGTACCAATCTGTGATCTATGATCTCATTTTTGTCAAGTATATTTCTTTAAAAATATAAAGTAATTCCATATGAATACACATTTTTCTTATTATATTGTTATCCTCTCTGTTGCATCTATAGATTTCACAGTGAAAACTAAAAATCAATATGTTGAGAGATGCCGAATACATGGCACCTCTTTGTCGGATAATGCACTTTTTCATGACAATTGAAGTGTCTCTGCGTGTCAGCTGGTTCCTGTCAGACTGTGTAAGGCAAACTAAGACTAATGCTGCTGACATGTTACTGGGAAGAAACCAAAACAGTAATAATTCATCCCGAACACCGGACAAAAAGTAATCCTCCAGAAAATCCCTTAGTCATACATATTTTTTTTGGTTTGGTTGTGTGTCTGTGTGTGTGTTTTATATGTGTGTGGTATTGTTGTGCACATCAGTATTATGGAGTTTCTTCAATATTTAAAATTAATACTTTAAATCGGCAAATATTGCATCATGTATTAGCCTCACTAACACCTGTAATACTTCCTCTTGCCCACATGGACAAGTGGCCTTAAGCTAGACACTAACCCTACTGTGTGTATATGGGTAAAATGTGTAATGAAACTTTTTAAGCCATAATATTCATATTCATCAGAATCCATTCATACTATAGTATTTATCTAGTGTGACTATGAAGAACCTGAGATGTGATATTAACCCTAACTGTTTTTGTACTCCTGGCTGTCCCCCTGAACTCGTTGAACAAAAAGCCTGTGCTTATCAAATGTGCTTTTTAACTACATTGTGTTAATCCGCTGAGGTTTTGGTAAGCATGTCTGCATGTTGGTTTGATATTGTTGTCTTGTATCCATACTTACAGCAACATTCTGCACATAAAGATGCTATAAACAGTATTTTTGTATGGATTTGCCCACAATTTTGCTGTTTTGATTCAGTCTCACCTCTCTCATTAGTGTTGTGTCCATTTGCAGCAGGTAGCAGTGCTAAATGTCTACTGTACACTATCTGCCCAGCACCTATTAGAGGTGTTCAGTACATGTATGAACAGATCTTAAACAATGAATCTTCAAAGTGAAGCGATTACACTGGATCACCGGTGACGGAATCAGTAGCTTTTAGTGACGAGAATCGCCTCACTGATGGCTGAAAGCATCAAAGTCAGCTCGGCCGTGATATACAGTACTAAACTGAGTGTAACAGTTTGGACTAGCAACAGACTGAACGTAGCTGCAGTAGAATCAGTGCTGAACATCGCGGCCGTGCAGGCTACTGTTGTACACAGTGACATGGACTGGAAAGGTGCTTAGGAAAAAAGGTGAACAAACTATAGACAAATATTTGAACTGAATTGAACAAAATGATTGAAATCAGCAAAATGATAAGTGATTTCCACCTTTAGCAGCAGCTGGCAGTCAGACAAAGTAAGTGGCTGGTCGAAATAGTGGAGCAGTTAGCTGAGCCAGATATTTCCCTCAGGAGTTTGCTGAAAACAGAGCTACAAGGATAGTAAATATTGGGCTTCCCTTTGTCAGGTGAACAGAAACACAACTGAAAATGAATGCTACACTGTTTGCTACATGGTCACCAAATCAACTTTGTAAGGTGATAAAATGTCCAAGTTGTTTACGGTTGCACTGACTGTTAAAGTGGCAATCTCAAAGATTTCCATTTCAATAAATGTGTGTTACGTGTTAAATGATGTAACACAATGGAGATTGACCCTATGGCCCAGTGGTTAAAGTGTTGCAATATTCATTTATTTTCTTTACAAACTGGGTGTCTGTGGCGACATTCCTGTAAAAAATGCATTACATTACATTACATTACATTACATAAAAAAAGTTACTGCTAATGCAAACTAAACCTTTCCTACTGCCGCAGCTTCACATTAAAAATACTTTACTGGCAAAACACAAATTTGCTTTCATTATGAAGCAGTCAAAGGAAATGCAATGTGTTTGTCAGTGAGCTTAGTGCTTACTGCTATTGTTGATTAAAAAGGCATCTACAAAACAACAACAGTCATAGACAGTGGAACAGTTTGAAATATTGTAGGGAGTAATGGGACTGCAGTAATGCTAGATTAGCAGGAACGACTGTACTAGATAAGATAAGAGTGAGCAATTTCTGTTCAAACAGGCAGAGTTTGGAAAAGCTAACTAGATTTACTGAGGTGAGTCAGTCTGTGCTACTGCAGATCAGAGTGACATGGACACCTTGGAATAGACACCTGTAACCATTGTAACTGTACAAAAAGATGACGACAGCTTAGAAGACATCAAAATAAAAAATTAATGGCAAAAATGAGGCCAACATGTCAGAGATGAAAACTTCACTAAAATCTGTTTAGCTGTTGTGACTAAAACAAAGAAAAATCAGGCCTCCCCCTGATGACAGGATCATATTGTGTGTGTGACTAAGGTGATGGGCATAAGATTAGTGTGTGTGTGTGTGTGTGTGTGTGTGTGTGTGTGTGTGTGTGTGTGTGTGTGTGTGTGTGTGTGTGTGTGTGTGTGTGTGTGTGTGTGTGTGTGTCTTCCTGGCCTTTTAGGAGGAAAAAGTTTGTATCAGTGTTGGCTGTGTTAGGTCAGAAAAGCAGCAATGAGAGGCTGGTCTTTTTTACAAAATAATTGCCATTTTTTTTGTCAGACCTAACAACCTTCATGACAATACTAGTCATTCATTTGCTTCTTGGTTATTATCATTTATCCACTCTCGGCACTGACCAAGAGCTCTGTCTCTCTCGCTCACAGAATGTCATTGTAGCAGATTATCCTCATCCAATGCATCAGTCCTCTTCACCCTTTGCACCGCTCCTTCTCCACTCAGCAAATGATGCACTTCCCCAACTCTGTCAGGCTGCATCACTCTTTGAAGTTAATGAGTCAAAACTATCAGTCGTTTCGCTTTTAATTAGAAAAGGGACGGAATGATTTTCAATTTAGACATTTTTAATTGAAGCTGTCATTTTCAATTAAGATATGACATCCTTGAGAAGCCCTCTCCTCTCCTCTCTCTCTCTCTCTCTCTCTCTCTTTCCCTCTCTCTCCTCCCTCTCTTTATTTATTCATTTATCAGCAGCCTTCTCAAGATGTTCCAGTCGTTTGCCTCCTGATCTCTTTTCTCTTCTACTCCTCTTCTCTTGCTAGTAGGGGCTTTTTTCATCAGAGGATGATGACAAAGGCCCCTCTGTTTTCAAGCACTACTGCTTCCTCTTCAGATTCTATCATATTATCCCCTAATATACTTATATTTTTCTCATGTTCTTATTGTTGGTTCCCTCCTCAGTCCCTCTCACACAACCTGCTCTTGCACTTTGCTTTCTTCTCCCCCAAGCTGCATCCTATTCTTCTACCCATATCCCTCTCTGTCTCCTCTTAGTTTGTCTAAGAGGTTCCATTAAAAGGTATAAAGAGATGTGCATTTTAACTCTCATTTCATGGTAAACTGAGTTGATTTTGTTTGATATAAGACAAAATATGTTAGGAAATTTGTCTGCTGTTCACACAGCAAGCCATTCAACACAATACAAAATGCTAAAATGCATCACATCTCCGGAATGCTGAAGAAACATACAATGCGAATCAATTAAATTTAGATTATAGTGTCAAATTAAATTCAGCTGTGAAAATTGTCAGTTCAGAAGTTGTATTCCCAAGATTTAAAAGAAGCCTGTTCCAGAAAGCTTTGGGGAATAGGTTTCTCTAAAATCGATATGTTTTGAACCCAAGTTGTCTAAATCCTTTCCAAGAAGCTATTACCCCAAAACGGAAGATTCTAGGTGAGAGTTTTCTCTCTTAGCAGAAATGAGTTAAATCGATTGAGGAAAGGGATGACTGGGAATAACCAGTGATTTTGGATGCAGTCTTAACTATTTCCTCTAACAGATTCTTTTCTGCGGAAAATAGGCTACACTGCTAAGCCAAACTGTAATGGGAAACTTTAGCACCCTTGCCACAACTAATGGATAAAATTGCTTCACAACTGTTGGATACAAAAAAATATTATTATTTGGAAGGTATCTTTGTGATTTGTAAACATTGCTTTGTGAACACAGTGTGAACCAGAAAGGGACCGCTGTAGGTGATCAAGGCAGGGCATTAGTGCTGTTGATCTTTCTTGACAAATGCATGCATGCAAAATAAAAAGAATATCTAAGTTGACTGGATTTCAAGGCACACTGTCAGCTTGTTTTATAAGGCTTAAAATGTGACATGTCTCTGTGGATTCTGATAGTAAATGTCCTATTCATTTTATATTCCTTTTCTTTTCTCATCTTCTTCAGAAATGTCTCATATAGGATTTTAAGCATTGAACTGTGAACCAAGAATCTTTCATCTTGCTCGGCCAGCTATAAGACATGACCTTATAATAGCAGATTAGGAGCACCAATATTAGGAAAATTGAAAAAGTGCTAACATATAAGACTGTGTACTTGAAGTCTTTAGCAGGGAATGAAGTACACACACTGCAAAGTGTGTGGGTATGGCCTTGCTCCTAACAAATCAGAGAATGCAGGGGCCAGGCTGTAGCCAGCCAGGATAAAGACAGAAGTTGCTGTTGTTCAGCAATGTTTTGCTGTTGCATCCGTTATTTTGTTTCCACTTGTGAGAGAAACTTGTTCAACCCTATAAGTACGTTGTGTCCGGTGGAGCGGGTTGCTATCCAATGAAGACTGCATTATTTGTGCTTTTCTGGTTGTCAGTGGAAACAGCAACGTATCCAATTGGTGGGGTTAGTGTTGTTCTTCACTGTGGGAATGGATATAAAACATGATTTCTATAAGTGTGAAATGGAGATCAGACTGTACAAACATACTCAACAATATAGTTTTGCAATCTTAAGCTTAGGCTAAAGCTACATTGTATGATACACTACAGCTAATAATATAAAACTCTCCATAAATATTGCGATTGCTGTGTGTACTTCCTGAACCCAGTGTGCGCCCCCTGTAAATGTCTAAACACAGCAGATTCTGACCAGGCTGAAAAATAGTGTTTCACTGCCCTTTCTGGTTGGCAGTTTCAAGTCTGTTTCTGTTGGGCGTAGCAGCTCAGAGATGGGATATGACTGGAAGAGTGACAACACACTGAAACTTATATTTTAAAATGAATTGAATTTTTGGTTTTCTTAACAATCTATTAATGCAGTAAGAGCTGCAAGAGCACGGTGAAATTTTGTTCTATCAAAGTTGGGTTATATTAAATAAAGTAATTACCTCATTATGTCTGTAGCCTGAGCTCCCTCTACTATTCAACATTCCTGTACCTTAGTCATATATTTTCTTTTCTTCTGTTCCTTGTCCTTCACAGTGTTCTTTCCTGTCTTTCCATAGCCTCTTCTATTGTCTTACTCCTCTCCTCTCCTCTCCTCTCTCCTCTCCTCTGCTCTCCTCTCATCTCTTCTCCCCTCTCCTCTCCTCTTTTCCTCCTCCACACCCGAAGGAGTGGGTGGCTGCAGCTCTTTACGGTCCATTTCCTCGTGAGGAGGCTCTTGAGTGCAGCCCGCGCCATTCTTTGCCTGCACAATGCTGTGTTCTCATTAACTCTTATCAAAGTTCATCTTGCATCCAAATGCTGTGGGCCGCTCAATACTGACTGCACTGAAAAGAGAAAATGAAAAAGACAAAGCAAGCAGCAGAGACAGAGAGAGAGAGAGACAGAGAGAGAGAGAGGGAGAGAAAGCACCATGTAGATAAAGGACAGAGAAATAATGGTTTAATGGTGATTGAGGACAGGCAGAATAATCACTGCAGTCCCCCGACTAGACTGAATATTGGTTTGATGTAAAATTAAACAGTGTTCATATCTGAAACTCTGATAAACATGTTTTATGTTTTTTTCTATAAACCAATACTTGTCTTTGTCCATTTAAATTTGTTAGAGCTGGAGAAGAAGTTAGAGAAGAATAAATGGCTCGGACAAATAATGGAATAGAATTCATAATCGTTATTCAGTCTTGCCCGCACAATAGAGGCTCTTTGAATGCCCTCATATTATTTGTTTTCAATCCAGTATCAAAAGAGAAATGCCCCAGCCAATACTCACAAACCTCTGAAAGGAGCATGGCAGAGATGAAAACACTGTCCCAGTTCCAGTAAACAGAGGACATGATGCAGGTTGAGACTAGGAGTGAGTACTTAGCACATTCCTTACATTATTTGTTGAGATGCTTACAAATCCCCTTGTGATTCTGTCTGTAAATTTCCTCATAAACATACACCGTCGCTCCTCCTCCTCCTCCTCCTGTGTCATCAGATCCTACAGTGCAGCTGGATTTCCTCTTTGAGATGTAAAGAGCGATAATTGGGGACTGATTGCAGCCTTCAATGACTATCAAAAGATGTTTAAAATGACAAGAGCCCTATTTACAGAAAGATAAAAAATCCTGTCTGATGAGAGCTTTTCGTCGATACCCCTGTCTTGATGTAACATCATCTGATGGATAGATATTTTTTACTCGATGTCTGTTGCTACCTTTGAAGGCACATTAAGCTCCATGCTAGCCAACGTGTTGCAAAGAGCCAACATTACTTGTATCTAGCTGCTCTATTTTCATTAAGTCCTTGTTAATAACTGTGTTGTTACAGCTTAGCAATTCTTTTTCCTTCTCACATAAGCATGCTGAAATTGTCAGGAGGCAACACTTGTTACAAGTTCACAGGTCGTAGTGTACTATAACTACAATTGGACACAGTGTTTAGTCTAATATGAATGTCAGATTAAAGGATAAGGTTGGTGTTATTCTATTTTTTATTTATTTTTTTGCTCATTTGTTCCTGCTGAAGATGTTAATCTTTACATGTGGCTCACCAAAAAAAAAAAAAAAAAAGAAAAAAAGAAAAATAATTTCCTACAACAGCTTGTAAATGGTGAATTTTGGGGGGATTTTTTTCAGCAGCGGATTCATACACATTTATTGCCCTACTGGGTATTTATGGCTGCAGGACGGTATATGTCGATGTAGGATTGACTTAAAATAAACTACAGTGATAAAATAAGTTCGACACAGTGTGATCAGAGGAAAAGGAAGAGTTACTGTCACAAAGTATTGTGACTGTCCCCGTTTAGTTGAGGCTGGCTGACAGAGGTTACACAGGTCAAAATGTAGACAAATTACACGAAGATTATAAAATTAATATATGTGATTAAAAATTATATGATGACAGCTTCACACCTACGGTAGCTATTTATAACATGCATAAGGGCAAGTCAAAGACAACTGGAGTCCCTGGAGAAGTGACAGCATTGCCTAGAAAAGCTAATATTGCTTAACTGAAAATTTCCAGCATGCAATAGTTTGCACGATATCTTATATATTAAGAGCTGGCAATGTATGAATAATACAAGGCTTAAGTTAGAAGGGTGCCCCACTTGAAAACAAAGGACGTTAATATAGAGATGATGAGCACCAAAACAGGTCATGTCATTGTGCATTTACAGCCCCAATAAGGTTGTCAGAACTACAGACATTTAAATGAGTAAAGAGATAGATGTGTATAATTATTTCAAATGTATGTTAACAGTTGTCCTAGAAAGTTGTCAGATTGTAAAAACTGGGGAGCTGCTAGATAGAGAAAATGTTTATGAAGTAGAAGTGGAAACAAAGAGAGAAGATGCTTGGGAGGGCAAGTGGCTGCAGAATAAATGATGATTCAAGAGGAGTTTTTTTTTTTTTTGTCTGAGGAGAATCTCTGAGTAATTGTCAGTGCTGCTGCGGCTGATTATTAGTAGCATTGCATAAAAACAAACTCATCTGGCCCAGTGGGCTTCTTCTCTGCCCAAGGCTCTCGGAGCCCCACAGCACACGTCCACTTTACTAACAGCTCAGTAGCTTGAACACTTTCCAAACTCTTCACCCTCCGTTCTGACTCTGCCTCAGCTGCCAGATAAACACCCAGAGGAGGCTGTCTGACACCATAAACACCACCACAGAGTTTAACCATGATGGATGCTGTTGGCGAGTGTCTCAGGAGCTGTGTCCCACTATTCCCCAACTATAATATTAAGGCATTTTCATATCAGTAACTCATGTTCCTGAGTCTATGTACATACTGTGCCGAACATACCTCTTAAGTTATTTTGTACAAACTACGTGTGCCCCTAAAAGATTCAGGTCTGGAAAGAAAAAGATAGTCTAGGGATTCTTACTAATGGGTGTGTGTAAATGTGTGTGTACTTGGTATTGCTTAACGTGCATGTTTAGAGACAGCCTTAGGTCTTTGGGATGGCACTGTTCTGCGGCTCCCACTTTAATTGGCTGCTGGCTCCTCAGCCTCGCCTGAATGGAGAGTCATTTAGGGACCTTTCACTCTCATAGAGGATTGTCGGTCGCTGCTGCGGGAGAAATTGCATTCCTGTTTCCATACAATGGCTGGTCTGAGTTGGACGGGGCAAGAGTATCACTGTCATTATCATGACAATAGGAGCTAATTCCACTGCCACTAGTGCCATTCTGAAACCTTCTGCAGCACCAGCTTATCAGGGGGCACCATGAGACCAGCAGGAAGCGACGTGAGCACGGCGTCTGAGGTGAAAATTCACACATACAGTACACACTCCCAGACATACACACGCAAACACATGCAGGGCTCATACACTGTTTAGCGAGGCTGTCGTGGGCTACCAACACATCAGCAAAAAAGTTCATTAGACAGCACATCTCACTTAGTGACACACTGTGTGTCCAAGCGTTACTCTATATCCATGTTATGTTTTAATCAACATGGAAATGACACATATCTGCACTGAACCAGTGGCACTGTAAACGTATTTTAGTATTCCATCAAAGCAGATTAACAATCATGATTCGTAAACAAAATAAATCTCACCTCTTCAGCCTCATTGACCCACCAGAGCTCAGTCTTAACAAACTCATGTTGCACAGCCAAACATTTTTCAATGGGTTTTTGGGGTAAATGTGTCTAAAATGATGCATAAAACATCGAGGATCTTTACATTTGTTGGAATGTTAAAGCCATAGAAAACATGGACTCTTGAGTTTGAATTTTTCACTCAAATATCAAAATATCCTAAAGCATCAATAACCTTTTGAAACAAGATGAAGAAGATTATATATGATTGTCAGAGAGAGGAATAGAGTGTTGCAGGGATGACGTATATTTATTGGGCAGAGCGGAAGATCATTACCGTGGTTCCCTCGACAAAAAGCCAATGGGATTTTTCAATTGGCTTTTAGATCACTGCAGAAAATAAGCTTTGTGAAAACAAAAGTTTAAGATACTTACACATTTATTCAGAAAGATAATTTTCACAAAAGAACACCACTGTTACGATTTTTGAAGCCTAATTACAATCGGCATAAGTAAAAAGCTAATGCTAGCCTATAAACTAACTACACCACGGTCACATGTCTTTGGCTTCACCACCACTAAGCTTCAAATTTGTAATTTCATTCAGAGTGTTTACCTCTATACAAAAGCCTTTCCTCTTAGGAAGTTGGTAATAGTTTGGAAGGGTACAAGTATAACCATAACGAGGCTATAAAGGCAGACTGGTGAGTATATCGGTTTTCGTGTTCGGTGTGATGATGAGGTTCAATGTGCCCGACAACCTCTTTAGTCCCATTTAGCCACTTGTTAGCAACCACCTTTTTAAAGACATTTAAAAGCTTAAAAAGTCGGCGGAGTATTTACTCATGTAATTTATGTTGTAGAATAAAAGGTGAAAATGTCTTGAGCTTATATCAGGCATCAAACCAAATACCCAATCAAAAAACTCCTAACTTAGTTTTGAGGAATAGTTTGACATTTTAGGAAATATTTGCTTTCTACCAGAGAGTTAGATAAGACTGATAGCACTCTCATATCTGTTTGTTCAATGTGAATCTGAACCCAGAAGAAACTTAGCTTAG